>NW_027189973.1:0-65268 GCF_040958095.1 Procambarus clarkii
TGTACGCGTGTTTAGTGTTACGTAATTTATAATGTTAGCGTGTGTACGTTTGAATGACATAGTGTCCCATCATTGTCACATTTTTTGTTACATGTTTACTATTGTCAGGAGCGACAGACAAGTGCAGCTATGTGTGTCTATGTGTACCTGCAATTGGACTGACACGTGTATGTAATTATCTATCTGTCCATTGTTAAAGGAACATATTAGTGAATGTTTATTTATGTAAATTGATTGACATATGTACGTGTACGCGTGTTTAGTGGTACTGTAATTTACATACTTAACAGGTTTATGTTTGAATTAAATAGTATCCCATCATCGTCTCATTTTTTGTTACTATTTTGCTGTTCATTCTCAATCTCTCTGACTCCCGAGGACCATTTGTGCTCATGTGTGTTTATTAAAGGAAAATAATCATATTTTGTTTACAAAATAACTTGTATTTATTTTCCAAAAATGTTTTCAAAGAAAAAGTAATTGTCTAGTAAGCATTCATTTTTCTAACATACACAGTTACTCACTACCTTACAGCAGTCAGGAACACTTTTGTTACTATCTCTTCACAGCGTCTTTTACATAAATACCCTATCTTAACAAATTCAATCATTAAATTCATAACTGGCAACCCCCTCGGCCCCCTCCCCCACAGGTCCAAGGCCACCGAGTGACTAACCCCACACCAATTCCCCAACCCAGGAAGCATCATTCCTTTCCCCTAACCTCTCCCAAATTATGTTTTTGACGAGTACACGCACTACGGGGCCTGACAGCTGAGTAGACAGCGCTCTCAACTCGTAATCCTAGCGTCCGTGTTCGATCCTCCGGTGATGGCAGAAACGAAACTGGGCAGTTTCTTTCACACTGTTGTTCCTGTTACCTAGCAGTAAATAGGTACCAGGGATTTAAACAGCTGTTATGGGCTGCTTCCTCTGTGTGTGTGTGGTGTGTGGGTACTCACCTAGTTGTACTTGCGGGGGTTGAGCTCTGGCTCTTTGGTCCGGAGTGTGTGGAAAAATTTGTGTTAGTTACAAGTTAGTTAATAGTTGATGGTGAATAAACCCAAGCACGATCTCGTATAATACACTACACACGCCAACCCCCCCTCTCTCCCCCCAAATCACTCTACCTAAGTCATTAACACAAATTAATACCATCAATTAATACACCAAAAATACTAACTATAAATAAAGGGTCCAAATTTGAGACAAACAGCGACTCCAGCGTGGTCTAGTCGGATGAGAACGTGTTCTCATCTGGATAGATTCGATCGAGCCTGTCGGAACGGTTACGTAACTACAGGGCACTAATTTATGTGGTCCCCTCCTGTAGCTGCCTCTGTATCGAAAGGTTCTCTGGATAGCTGGAATTAGCCTGACTCCTAGTAAAGTAGGGAAGAGGTGAAATCCGTTGGGACCACGGACGGATACCTTGGATCCATTGACCTAGGGCAGGTCTAATCACCTGGGATTCGAACCCACGGTGGGAATAAGGGAAAAGAGTTGAAGGGGGGACACAAATGGTTCCAGAAACCAAACTACACATAAACCCGGACACTCACACACACACACACACACACAACACACACACACACACACACACACACTCACCAGGACACTCACAGGGACACTCACTCAGACACACATCCATAGACACAAACTGTAATAAGGAAGACCATCTGAGGGAACACAGATTGCCTCGTGGACCCACAGGTATACCCGAACACACACTCACCCGGACACTCACAGGGACACCACCCAGACACACATTCATAGACACATTCTCAGTCGACTTGAGAATGGTCAAGGACTTACCGAAACGTCGTCGTTCCTTCACCTTCTAGTGTGTGGTCTGGTCAACATACTTTAGCCGCGTTATTGTGACTCATCGCCTGCATCCATAGACACAAACTGTGATAAAGAAGACCATCTGAGGGGACACAGATGGCCTCGTGGACTCACAGGTATAACCGGACACACACTCACCCGAACACTCACACAGACACACATCTATACACAAAACTGTGATAAGGGAGACCATCTGAGGGGACACAGATGGCCTCGTGGACCCACAGGTATAACCGGACAAACACTCCCCCAAACACTCACAGGGACACTCAAACAAACACACAGACAGACATCCATAGACACAAAAATAAATTTTTATACCGAAAATTTAAAAATTATGAAATAAGGCAACGAAACGAAAAAATAAATACAATTTAATCATAATATTTATATTACAACCCCCAAACTCATCCAGCTCCTTGGATTGCGGGCAGGAAGCATGGATGCTGTGAGCCATTCCTCTCTGGATCTCCACACTAAGGCGCTGAAAGAGAAAACTGACGGCTGTAGGGTCTCTAGTTGTTTCAATTAGCTTCGACCCCAGCTCCTTCAAAAAACTTGCAGCACTTTTACCCCAGGCACCAAGTGTCTCTGAGGCAATGGGGACAAAATTGTAGTAGTGATCAAGGTCTCCGTTTTTATGTGACTTGGCTGCTTCCCAGTGATTGGCAGCACCTCCTGCCTGAGCAGCACTGAAGTTAACATAGGTGTTGCCTAAAGTTGAAACGCAAGTGTAGTCCCACAATAACTGTCTACCATTCTTCCAGGGGTTCACCGTGATCCCATCTGGGCGACCAACAGGCTCATCAGAGTTGCGGGGCAATACGGAACGGGACTCTCTCTCTGCTGGACAACCTTCCGTGATAAGGCTTCTCTTTATAATGTCGTTAACATCGCAGTGTCTTGCATGCCATCCTCCTGTCCTTTGGCAGAGAAGGCCATGTCGTCCGTACCTGTCGGCCACTGCCTCGCCACCAAAACCCCTGTATTCGGTGTGGATTCGGGCAGTGAGGCGGAGAGCCACAGCCATTCAGAGGGCCTGTGGTGAGACGAGTGCTAGTAGCTGATATTGGGGGTTGCTAATAGCAAGTCCTCTGCATGGGGAGCTGCTACAGCTCTAAGTCGGGCAGTATCATGTGGTGTTGTCGCAGCTTACAGTAATGTTGGAGCTACTTTGTCGGCAATGGGGCGATCCCAACTGGATTGCTTATGGGCTTATATATATATATATAATATATATATATATATATATATATATATATATATATATATATATATATATATATATATATATATATATATATATATATTATATATATTATATATATATATATATATATATATATATGCTGGAGGCTGTAGCTATCCACAGATTTTTTTGAATATATTTATTATTATATTATTAAGGCTTATTTTTACCAAATTAGAGGGGAAATGGTCTGAGGTAGGGAACGGACATAGGATGGTAGGTGTAGACATTAGTTAAAGTATTTTGGAATAATTATTATTTATTCTCACCCCTCCCCCCCTCTCTCCCTGTTGATTCAATTAAGGTTAATTGTGAATTATTACTGGAGATGGTTGAAGACTTTTTCGTAATCAGAAAAAATGATTTCCTTAAATTAAACACATAAAGTAGTTTAATTTTGGTCCTATTGATCCTAATTTTTGTAAGAGGGAAGAGGTACAAAGCCGGTGGGGGGGCGGGAGATTTAGAGGTGGTATAAAGAGGAGAACAGGAGAAGAGGTGTAGGTGAGGTGAAAGAGGGATGAAGAGGGAGTGAAGGAGGTACTGGGGGAGGTAAGAGGACGATGAGAAGGACTGGTGCTGGGAGGGAGGACTACGGGAAGGGTAAGAAGGGAAGGACTAGCAGCGGGAGGGAGGGAGGGAAGGAAGACAGTAAGGAGGGCGAGAGTGAGAAACGGCGGAAGGAGTGAGAACGAAGGTAAAGAACTGCCCCGAGAGTTAAGACGATGGGAAGGGCGGGTATGGGAAGGGCAGAAGGAGGGAGGATGAGCAGGGTTACGGGAGGGTGGAAAAAAGAAGGAGCCGGTACGGGAGGAGGGAGTTTGGGAAAACGATAGGAGACGGAGTGGGGAGTATGTAGATAGATTAATGGTTAGATAGATGAGTAGATGGATAGATGGAAAGAGAAGTAGATGAATAAATAGATTGATAGATAAGTAGAATGATAAATGGATAGATTAATGGAAAATGAGTTAGTAGGATCGTCGGATACAAATAGATAGAGAGATAGATATAAATAGTAATAGATAGATATATGGATGGATACGTTGATTGATAAATATATACATTGACGGATAGACGGATCCATAGATGAGTTGATGGATGAAAAGACAGATGAGTAGATGGATGGATAAACAGTCGAGTAGATGGACGGATACATAGTAAGATAGATGTATATAATGAAAAATTGTTGGTTTATGGGAAGATAGATTGATGGATTGACAATTATAAATAGATAAATAAAGGGCTACATTGATGGATACATTTGTGCTAGGTGAACAGGTGAATCAGGTTAAAGAATATCTGCCGATTTCCTCTTGCGTCAACCGGGATTCGAACGAGGACCTTAAGAATTACAACCAATAAACTCTCTCCATTTAGACAGTTGGCTACTAGTTCGCGTGTGTGTGTGTGTGTACTCACCTATTTGTGCATGCGGGGGTTGAGCTATGGTTCTTTGGTCCCACCTCTCAACTGTCAATCAACTGGTGTACAGATTCCTGAGCCTACTGGGCTCAATCATATCTACATTTGAAACTGTGTATGGAGTCAGCCTCCACCACATCACTGCTTAATGCATTCCATCCGTTAACTACTCTGACACTGAAAAAGTTACTTCTAACGTCTCTGTGGCTCATGTGGGTACTCAGTTTCCACCTGTGTCCCCTTGTTTGCGTCCCACCAGTGTTGAATAGTTTATCCTTGTTTACCCGGTCGATTCCTCTGAGGGTTGTGTAGGTTGTGATCATGTCTCCCCTTACTCTTCTGTCTTCCAGTGCCGTAAGGTGCATTTCCCGCAGCCTTTCCTCGTAACTCATGCCTCTTAGTTCTGGGACTAGTCTAGTGGCATACCTTTGGACTTTTTCCTGCTTCATCTTCTGCTTGACAAGATACGGACTCCATGCTGGGGCCGCATACTCCAGGATTGGTCTTACATATGTGGTGTACAAGATTCTGAATGATTCCTTACACAGATTCCTGAAGGCTGTTCTGATGTTAGGCAGTCTCGCATATGCCGCAGACGTTATTCTTTTTATGTATGCTTCAGGAGACAGGTTTGGTGTGATATCAACTCCTAGATCTTTCTCTCAGTCCGTTTCATTAAGTTCTTCATCTCCTATTCTGTATCCTGTGTCTGGCCTCCTGTTTCCACTGTGTGTGTGTGTGTATGCGTGTGTGTTAGTGAGAAATAAATGTAGTTGATATAAAAGAGGAAAATACATTTGTTAGAAAGGCGGGGTCCAAGAGCTAATAACTCGATTTTGCAGACACAAATAATAAATACAAGGAATAAATACACACACACACACACATTAGTTGATAAAGGACTGTTTTGTGTGTATACCTATGTATACTATTGTCAGGAGCGACAGACAAGTGCAGCTATGTGTGTTTATGTGTACCTGCAATTGGACTGACATGTGTACGGTAATTATCTGTGTGTTAATTGTAAAAGGAACATATTAGTGAATGTTTTTTTTATGTAAATTGAATGACATATATACATGTACGCGTGTTTAGTGTTACTGTAATTTATAATGTTAGCGTGTGTACGTTTGAATGACATAGTGTCCCATCATTGTCACATTTTTTGTTACATGTTTACTATTGTCAGGAGCGACAGACAAGTGCAGCTATGTGTGTCTATGTGTACCTGCAATTGGACTGACACGTGTATGGTAATTATCTATCTGTCCATTGTTAAAGGAACATATTAGTGAATGTTTATTTATGTAAATTGATTGACATATGTACGTGTACGCGTGTTTAGTGGTACTGTAATTTACATACTTAACAGGTTTATGTTTGAATTAAATAGTATCCCATCATCGTCTCATTTTTTGTTACTATTTTGCTGTTCATTCTCAATCTCTCTGACTCCCGAGGACCATTTGTGCTCATGTGTGTTTATTAAAGGAAAATAATCATATTTTGTTTACAAAATAACTTGTATTTATTTTCCAAAAAAATGTTTTCAAAGAAAAAGTAATTGTCTAGTAAGCATTCATTTTTCTAACATACAAGACAGTTACTCACTACCTTACAGCAGTCAGGAACACTTTTGTTACTATCTCTTCACAGCGTCTTTTACATAAATACCCTATCTTAACAAATTCAATCATTAAATTCATAACTGGCAACCCCCTCGGCCCCCTCCCCCACAGGTCCAAGGCCACCGAGTGACTAACCCCACACCAATTCCCCAACCCAGGAAGCATCATTCCTTTCCCCTAACCTCTCCCAAATTATGTTTTTGACGAGTACACGCACTACGGGGCCTGACAGCTGAGTAGACAGCGCTCTCAACTCGTAATCCTAGCGTCCGTGTTCGATCCTCCGGTGATGGCAGAAACGAAACTGGGCAGTTTCTTTCACACTGTTGTTCCTGTTACCTAGCAGTAAATAGGTACCAGGGATTTAAACAGCTGTTATGGGCTGCTTCCTCTGTGTGTGTGTGTGTGTGTGTGTGTGTGTACTCACCTAGTTGTACTTGCGGGGGTTGAGCTCTGGCTCTTTGGTCCGGAGTGTGTGGAAAAATTTGTGTTAGTTACAAGTTAGTAATAGTTGATGGTGAATACTAACCCAAGCACGATCTCGTATAATACACTACACACGCCAACCCCCCCTCTCTCCCCCCAAATCACTCTACCTAAGTCATTAACAAATTAATACACATCAATTAATACACCAAAAATACTAACTATAAATAAAGGGTCCAAATTTGAGACAAACAGCGACTCCAGCGTGGTCTAGTCGGATGAGAACGTGTTCTCATCTGGATAGATTGCGATCGAGCCTGTCGGAACGGTTACGTAACTACAGGGCACTAATTTATGTGGTCCCCTCCTGTAGCTGCCTCTGTATCGAAAGGTTCTCTGGATAGCTGGAATTAGCCTGACTCCTAGTAAAGTAGGGAAGAGGTGAAATCCGTTGGGACCACGGACGGATACCTTGGATCCATTGACCTAGGGCAGGTCTAATCACCTGGGATTCGAACCCACGGTGGGAATAAGGGAAAAGAGTTGAAGGGAGGGACACAAATGGTTCCAGAAACCAAACTACACATAAACCCGGACACTCACACACACACACACACACACATACACACACACACACACACACACACACTCACCAGGACACTCACAGGGACACTCACTCAGACACACATCCATAGACACAAACTGTAATAAGGAAGACCATCTGAGGGAACACAGATTGCCTCGTGGACCCACAGGTATACCCGAACACACACACTCACCCGGACACTCACAGGGACACTCACCCAGACACACATTCATAGACACATTCTCAGTCGACTTGAGAATGGTCAAGGACTTACCGAAACGTCGTCGTTCCTTCACCTTCTAGTGTGTGGTCTGGTCAACATACTTTAGCCGCGTTATTGTGACTCATCGCCTGCATCCATAGACACAAACTGTGATAAAGAAGACCATCTGAGGGGACACAGATGGCCTCGTGGACTCACAGGTATAACCGGACACACACTCACCCGAACACTCACACAGACACACATCTATACACAAAAACTGTGATAAGGGAGACCATCTGAGGGGACACAGATGGCCTCGTGGACCCACAGGTATAACCGGACAAACACTCCCCCAAACACTCACAGGGACACTCAAACAAACACACAGACAGACATCCATAGACACAAAAATAAATTTTTATACCGAAAATTTAAAAATTAATGATAAATAAGGCAACGAAACGAAAAAATAAATACAATTTAATCATAATATTTATATTACAACCCCCAAACTCATCCAGCTCCTTGGATTGCGGGCAGGAAGCATGGATGCTGTGAGCCATTCCTCTCTGGATCTCCACACTAAGGCGCTGAAAGAGAAAACTGACGGCTGTAGGGTCTCTAGTTGTTTCAATTAGCTTCGACCCCAGCTCCTTCAAAAAACTTGCAGCACTTTTACCCCAGGCACCAAGTGTCTCTGAGGCAATGGGGACAAAATTGTAGTAGTGATCAAGGTCTCCGTTTTTATGTGACTTGGCTGCTTCCCAGTGATTGGCAGCACCTCCTGCCTGAGCAGCACTGAAGTTAACATAGGTGTTGCCTAAAGTTGAAACGCAAGTGTAGTCCCACAATAACTGTCTACCATTCTTCCAGGGGTTCACCGTGATCCCATCTGGGCGACCAACAGGCTCATCAGAGTTGCGGGGCAATACGGAACGGGACTCTCTCTCTGCTGGACAACCTTCCGTGATAAGGCTTCTCTTTATAATGTCGTTAACATCGCAGTGTCTTGCATGCCATCCTCCTGTCCTTTGGCAGAGAAGGCCATGTCGTCCGTACCTGTCGGCCACTGCCTCGCCACCAAAACCCCTGTATTCGGTGTGGATTCGGGCAGTGAGGCGGAGAGCCACAGCCATTCAGAGGGCCTGTGGTGAGACGAGTGCTAGTAGCTGATATTGGGGGTTGCTAATAGCAAGTCCTCTGCATGGGGAGCTGCTACAGCTCTAAGTCGGGCAGTATCATGTGGTGTTGTCGCAGCTTACAGTAATGTTGGAGCTACTTTGTCGGCAATGGGGCGATCCCAACTGGATTGCTTATGGGCTTATATATATATATATATATATATATATATATATATATATATATATATATATATATATATATATATATATATATATATATATATATATATATATATTATATATATATATATATATATATATATATATATATATATATATATATATATATATATATATATATATATATATATATATATATATATATATATATATATATATATATATATATATATATATATATATGCTGGAGGCTGTAGCTATCCACAGATTTTTTTGAATATATTTATTATTATATTATTAAGGCTTATTTTTACCAAATTAGAGGGGAAATGGTCTGAGGTAGGGAACGGACATAGGATGGTAGGTGTAGACATTAGTTAAAGTATTTTGGAATAATTATTATTTATTCTCACCCCTCCCCCCCTCTCTCCCTGTTGATTCAATTAAGGTTAATTGTGAATTATTACTGGAGATGGTTGAAGACTTTTTCGTAATCAGAAAAAATGATTTCCTTAAATTAAACACATAAAGTAGTTTAATTTTGGTCCTATTGATCCTAATTTTTGTAAGAGGGAAGAGGTACAAAGCCGGTGGGGGGGGCGGGAGATTTAGAGGTGGTATAAAGAGGGAGAACAGGAGAAGAGGTGTAGGTGAGGTGAAAGAGGGATGAAGAGGGAGTGAAGGAGGTACTGGGGGGTAAGAGGACGATGAGAAGGACTGGTGCTGGGAGGGAGGACTACGGGAAGGGTAAGAAGGGAAGGACTAGCAGCGGGAGGGAGGGAGGGAAGGAAGACAGTAAGGAGGGCGAGAGTGAGAAACGGCGGAAGGAGTGAGAACGAAGGTAAAGAACTGCCCCGAGAGTTAAGACGATGGGAAGGGCGGGATGGAATAGGGGCGGGTATGGGAAGGGCAGAAGGAGGGAGGATGAGCAGGGTTACGGGAGGGTGGAAAAAAGAAGGAGCCGGTACGGGAGGAGGGAGTTTGGGAAAACGATAGGAGACGGAGTGGGGAGTATGTAGATAGATTAATGGTTAGATAGATGAGTAGATGGATAGATGGAAAGAGAAGTAGATGAATAAATAGATTGATAGATAAGTAGAATGATAAATGGATAGATTAATGGAAAATGAGTTAGTAGGATCGTCGGATACAAATAGATAGAGAGATAGATATAAATAGTAATAGATAGATATATGGATGGATACGTTGATTGATAAATATATACATTGACGGATAGACGGATCCATAGATGAGTTGATGGATGAAAAGACAGATGAGTAGATGGATGGATAAACAGTCGAGTAGATGGACGGATACATAGTAAGATAGATGTATATAATGAAAAATTGTTGGTTTATGGGAAGATAGATTGATGGATTGACAATTATAAATAGATAAATAAAGGGCTACATTGATGGATACATTTGTGCTAGGTGAACAGGTGAATCAGGTTAAAGAATATCTGCCGATTTCCTCTTGCGTCAACCGGGATTCGAACGAGGACCTTAAGAATTACAACCAATAAACTCTCTCCATTTAGACAGTTGGCTACTAGTTCGCGTGTGTGTGTGTGTGTACTCACCTATTTGTGCATGCGGGGGTTGAGCTATGGTTCTTTGGTCCCACCTCTCAACTGTCAATCAACTGGTGTACAGATTCCTGAGCCTACTGGGCTCAATCATATCTACATTTGAAACTGTGTATGGAGTCAGCCTCCACCACATCACTGCTTAATGCATTCCATCCGTTAACTACTCTGACACTGAAAAAGTTACTTCTAACGTCTCTGTGGCTCATGTGGGTACTCAGTTTCCACCTGTGTCCCCTTGTTTGCGTCCCACCAGTGTTGAATAGTTTATCCTTGTTTACCCGGTCGATTCCTCTGAGGGTTGTGTAGGTTGTGATCATGTCTCCCCTTACTCTTCTGTCTTCCAGTGCCGTAAGGTGCATTTCCCGCAGCCTTTCCTCGTAACTCATGCCTCTTAGTTCTGGGACTAGTCTAGTGGCATACCTTTGGACTTTTTCCTGCTTCATCTTCTGCTTGACAAGATACGGACTCCATGCTGGGGCCGCATACTCCAGGATTGGTCTTACATATGTGGTGTACAAGATTCTGAATGATTCCTTACACAGATTCCTGAAGGCTGTTCTGATGTTAGGCAGTCTCGCATATGCCGCAGACGTTATTCTTTTTATGTATGCTTCAGGAGACAGGTTTGGTGTGATATCAACTCCTAGATCTTTCTCTCAGTCCGTTTCATTAAGTTCTTCATCTCCTATTCTGTATCCTGTGTCTGGCCTCCTGTTTCCACTGTGTGTGTGTGTGTGTATGCGTGTGTGTTAGTGAGAAATAAATGTAGTTGATATAAAAGAGGAAAAATTTTTGTTAGAAAGGCGGGGTCCAAGAGCTAATAACTCGATTTTGCAGACACAAATAATAAATACAAGGAATACCACACACACACACATTAGTTGATAAAGGACTGTTTTGTGTGTATACCTATGTATACTATTGTCAGGAGCGACAGACAAGTGCAGCTATGTGTGTTTATGTGTACCTGCAATTGGACTGACATGTGTACGGTAATTATCTGTGTGTTAATTGTAAAAGGAACATATTAGTGAATGTTTTTTTTATGTAAATTGAATGACATATATACATGTACGCGTGTTTAGTGTTACTGTAATTTATAATGTTAGCGTGTGTACGTTTGAATGACATAGTGTCCCATCATTGTCACATTTTTTGTTACATGTTTACTATTGTCAGGAGCGACAGACAAGTGCAGCTATGTGTGTCTATGTGTACCTGCAATTGGACTGACACGTGTATGGTAATTATCTATCTGTCCATTGTTAAAGGAACATATTAGTGAATGTTTATTTATGTAAATTGATTGACATATGTACGTGTACGCGTGTTTAGTGGTACTGTAATTTACATACTTAACAGGTTTATGTTTGAATTAAATAGTATCCCATCATCGTCTCATTTTTTGTTACTATTTTGCTGTTCATTCTCAATCTCTCTGACTCCCGAGGACCATTTGTGCTCATGTGTGGTTTATTAAAGGAAAATAATCATATTTTGTTTACAAAATAACTTGTATTTATTTTCCAAAAAAATGTTTCAAAGAAAAAGTAATTGTCTAGTAAGCATTCATTTTTCTAACATACAAGACAGTTACTCACTACCTTACAGCAGTCAGGAACACTTTTGTTACTATCTCTTCACAGCGTCTTTTACATAAATACCCTATCTTAACAAATTCAATCATTAAATTCATAACTGGCAACCCCCTCGGCCCCCTCCCCCACAGGTCCAAGGCCACCGAGTGACTAACCCCACACCAATTCCCCAAACCCAGGAAGCATCATTCTTTCCCCTAACCTCTCCCAAATTATGTTTTTGACGAGTACACGCACTACGGGGCCTGACAGCTGAGTAGACAGCGCTCTCAACTCGTAATCCTAGCGTCCGTGTTCGATCCTCCGGTGATGGCAGAAACGAAACTGGGCAGTTTCTTTCACACTGTTTGTTCCTGTTACCTAGCAGTAAATAGGTACCAGGGATTTAAACAGCTGTTATGGGCTGCTTCCTCTGTGTGTGTGTGTGTGTGTGTGTGTGTACTCACCTAGTTGTACTTGCGGGGGTGAGCTCTGGCTCTTTGGTCCGGAAGTGTGTGGAAAAATTTGTGTTAGTTACAAGTTAGTAATAGTTGATGGTGAATACTAACCCAAGCACGATCTCGTATAATACACTACACACGCCAACCCCCCCTCTCTCCCCCCAAATCACTCTACCTAAGTCATTAACAAATTAATACACATCAATTAATACACCAAAATACTAACTATAAATAAAGGGTCCAAATTTGAGACAAACAGCGACTCCAGCGTGGTCTAGTCGGATGAGAAGTGTTCTCATCTGGATAGATTGCGATCGAGCCTGTCGGAACGGTTACGTAACTACAGGGCACTAATTTATGTGGTCCCCTCCTGTAGCTGCCTCTGTATCGAAAGGTTCTCTTGATAGCTGGAATTAGCCTGACTCCTAGTAAAGTAGGGAAGAGGTGAAATCCGTTGGGACCACGGACGGATACCTTGGATCCATTGACCTAGGGCAGGTCTAATCACCTGGGATTCGAACCCACGGTGGGAATAAGGGAAAAGAGTTGAAGGGAGGGACACAAATGGTTCCAGAAACCAAACTACACATAAACCCGGACACTCACACACCACACACACACACACACATACACAACACACACACACACACCACCAACACTCACAGGGACACTCACTCAGACACACATCCATAGACACAAACTGTAATAAGGAAGACCATCTGAGGGAACACAGATTGCCTCGTGGACCCACAGGTATACCCGAACACACACACTCACCCGGACACTCACAGGGGACACTCACCCAGACACACATTCATAGACACATTCTCAGTCGACTTGAGAATGGTCAAGGACTTACCGAAACGTCGTCGTTCCTTCACCTTCTAGTGTGTGGTCTGGTCAACATACTTTAGCCGCGTTATTGTGACTCATCGCCTGCATCCATAGACACAAACTGTGATAAAGAAGACCATCTGAGGGGACACAGATGGCCTCGTGGACTCACAGGTATAACCGGACACACACTCACCCGAACACTCACACAGACACACATCTATACACAAAAATTGTGATAAGGGAGACCATCTGAGGGGACACAGATGGCCTCGTGGACCCACAGGTATAACCGGACAAACACTCCCCCAAACACTCTCAGGGACACTCAAACAAACACACAGACAGACATCCATAGACACAAAAATAAATTTTTATACCGAAAATTTAAAAATTAATGATAAATAAGGCAACGAAACGAAAAAATAAATACAATTTAATCATAATATTTATATTACAACCCCCAAACTCATCCAGCTCCTTGGATTGCGGGCAGGAAGCATGGATGCTGTGAGCCATTCCTCTCTGGATCTCCACACTAAGGCGCTGAAAGAGAAACTGACGGCTGTAGGGTCTCTAGTTGTTTCAATTAGCTTCGACCCCAGCTCCTTCAAAAAACTTGCAGCACTTTTACCCCAGGCACCAAGTGTCTCTGAGGCAATGGGGACAAAATTGTAGTAGTGATCAAGGTCTCCGTTTTTATGTGACTTGGCTGCTTCCCAGTGATTGGCAGCACCTCCTGCCTGAGCAGCACTGAAGTTAACATAGGTGTTGCCTAAAGTTGAAACGCAAGTGTAGTCCCACAATAACTGTCTACCATTCTTCCAGGGGTTCACCGTGATCCCATCTGGGCGACCAACAGGCTCATCAGAGTTGCGGGGCAATACGGAACGGGACTCTCTCTCTGCTGGACAACCTTCCGTGATAAGGCTTCTCTTTATAATGTCGTTAACATCGCAGTGTCTTGCATGCCATCCTCCTGTCCTTTGGCAGAGAAGGCCATGTCGTCCGTACCTGTCGGCCACTGCCTCGCCACCAAAACCCCTGTCTTCGGTGTGGATTCGGGCAGTGAGGCGGAGAGCCACAGCCATTCAGAGGGCCTGTGGTGAGACGAGTGCTAGTAGCTGATATTGGGGGTTGCTAATAGCAAGTCCTCTGCATGGGGAGCTGCTACAGCTCTAAGTCGGGCAGTATCATGTGGTGTTGTCGCAGCTTACAGTAATGTTGGAGCTACTTTGTCGGCAATGGGGCGATCCCAACTGGATTGCTTATGGGCTTATATATATATATATATATATATATATATATATATATATATATATATATATATATATATATATATATATATATATATATATATATATATATATATATATATATATATATATATATATATATATATATATATATATATATATATATATATATATATATATATATATATATATATATATATATATATATATATATATATATAATATATATATATATATAATATATATATATATATATATATATATATATATTATATATAATATATCATATATATTATATATAATATATATATAATATAATATATATATATATATATATATATATATATATATATATATAGATATATATATATATATATATATATATATATATATATATATATATATATATATATATATATATATATATATATATATATATATATATATATATATTATATATATATATATATATATATATATATATATATCTATATATATATATATATATATATATATATATATGCTGGAGGCTGTAGCTATCCACAGATTTTTTTGAATATATTTATTATTATATTATTAAGGCTTATTTTTACCAAATTAGAGGGGAAATGGTCTGAGGTAGGGAACGGACATAGGATGGTAGGTGTAGACATTAGTTAAAGTATTTTTGGAATAATTATTATTTATTCTCACCCCTCCCCCCCTCTCTCCCTGTTGATTCAATTAAGGTTAATTGTGAATTATTACTGGAGATGGTTGAAGACTTTTTCGTAATCAGAAAAAATGATTTCCTTAAATTAAACACATAAAGTAGTTTAATTTTGGTCCTATTGATCCTAATTTTTGTAAGAGGGAAGAGGTACAAAGCCGGTGGGGGGGGCGGGAGATTTAGAGGTGGTATAAAGAGGGAGAACAGGAGAAGAGGTGTAGGTGAGGTGAAAGAGGGATGAAGAGGGAGTGAAGGAGGTACTGGGGGAGGTAAGAGGACGATGAGAAGGACTGGTGCTGGGAGGGAGGACTACGGGAAGGGTAAGAAGGGAAGGACTAGCAGCGGGAGGGAGGGAGGGAAGGAAGACAGTAAGGAGGGCGAGAGTGAGAAACGGCGGAAGGAGTGAGATCGAAGGTAAAGGAACTGCCCCGAGAGTTAAGACGATGGGAAGGGCGGGATGGAATAGGGGCGGGTATGGGAAGGGCAGAAGGAGGGAGGATGAGCAGGGTTACGGGAGGGTGGAAAAAAGAAGGAGCCGGTACGGGAGGAGGGAGTTTGGGAAAACGATAGGAGACGGAGTGGGGAGTATGTAGATAGATTAATGGTTAGATAGATGAGTAGATGGATAGATGGAAAGAGAAGTAGATGAATAAATAGATTGATAGATAAGTAGAATGATAAATGGATAGATTAATGGAAAATGAGTTAGTAGGATCGTCGGATACAAATAGATAGAAAGATAGATATAAATAGTAATAGATAGATATATGGATGGATACGTTGATTGATAAATATATACATTGACGGATAGACGGATCCATAGATGAGTTGATGGATGAAAAGACAGATGAGTAGATGGATGGATAAACAGTCGAGTAGATGGACGGATACATAGTAAGATAGATGTATATAATGAAAAAATTGTTGGTTTATGGGAAGATAGATTGATGGATTGACAATTATAAATAGATAAATAAAGGGCTACATTGATGGATACATTTGTGCTAGGTGAACAGGTGAATCAGGTTAAAGAATATCTGCCGATTTCCTCTTGCGTCAACCGGGATTCGAACGAGGACCTTAAGAATTACAACCAATAAACTCTCTCCATTTAGACAGTTGGCTACTAGTTCGCGTGTGTGTGTGTGTGTACTCACCTATTTGTGCATGCGGGGGTTGAGCTATGGTTCTTTGGTCCCTCCTCTCAACTGTCAATCAACTGGTGTACAGATTCCTGAGCCTACTGAGCTCAATCATATCTACATTTGAAACTGTGTATGGAGTCAGCCTCCACCACATCACTGCTTAATGCATTCCATCCGTTAACTACTCTGACACTGAAAAAGTACTTCTAACGTCTCTGTGGCTCATGTGGGTACTCAGTTTCCACCTGTGTCCCCTTGTTTGCGTCCCACCAGTGTTTGAATAGTTTATCCTTGTTTACCCGGTCGATTCCTCTGAGGGTTGTGTAGGTTGTGATCATGTCTCCCCTTACTCTTCTGTCTTCCAGTGCCGTAAGGTGCATTTCCCGCAGCCTTTCCTCGTAACTCATGCCTCTTAGTTCTGGGACTAGTCTAGTGGCATACCTTTGGACTTTTTCCTGCTTCATCTTCTGCTTGACAAGATACGGACTCCATGCTGGGGCCGCATACTCCAGGATTGGTCTTACATATGTGGTGTACAAGATTCTGAATGATTCCTTACACAGATTCCTGAAGGCTGTTCTGATGTTAGGCAGTCTCGCATATGCCGCAGACGTTATTCTTTTTATGTATGCTTCAGGAGACAGGTTTGGTGTGATATCAACTCCTAGATCTTTCTCTCAGTCCGTTTCATTAAGTTCTTCATCTCCTATTCTGTATCCTGTGTCTGGCCTCCTGTTTCCACTGTGTGTGTGTGTGTGTGTATGCGTGTGTGTTAGTGAGAAATAAATGTAGTTGATATAAAAGAGGAAAAATACATTTGTTAGAAAGGCGGGGTCCAAGAGCTAATAACTCGATTTTGCAGACACAAATAATAAATACAAGGAATAAATACACACACACACACACATTAGTTGATAAAGGACTGTTTTGTGTGTATACCTATGTATACTATTGTCAGGAGCGACAGACAAGTGCAGCTATGTGTGTTTATGTGTACCTGCAATTGGACTGACATGTGTACGGTAATTATCTGTGTGGTTAATTGTAAAAGGAACATATTAGTGAATGTTTTTTTTATGTAAATTGAATGACATATATACATGTACGCGTGTTTAGTGTTACTGTAATTTATAATGTTAGCGTGTGTACGTTTGAATGACATAGTGTCCCATCATTGTCACATTTTTTGTTACATGTTTACTATTGTCAGGAGCGACAGACAAGTGCAGCTATGTGTGTCTATGTGTACCTGCAATTGGACTGACACGTGTATGGTAATTATCTATCTGTCCATTGTTAAAGGAACATATTAGTGAATGTTTATTTATGTAAATTGATTGACATATGTACGTGTACGCGTGTTTAGTGGTACTGTAATTTACATACTTAACAGGTTTATGTTTGAATTAAATAGTATCCCATCATCGTCTCATTTTTGTTACTATTTTGCTGTTCATTCTCAATCTCTCTGACTCCCGAGGACCATTTGTGCTCATGTGTGTTTATTAAAGGAAAATAATCATATTTTGTTTACAAAATAACTTGTATTTATTTTCCAAAAAAATGTTTTCAAAGAAAAAGTAATTGTCTAGTAAGCATTCATTTTTCTAACATACAAGACAGTTACTCACTACCTTACAGCAGTCAGGAACACTTTTGTTACTATCTGCTTCACAGCGTCTTTTACATAAATACCCTATCTTAACAAATTCAATCATTAAATTCATAACTGGCAACCCCCTCGGCCCCCTCCCCCACAGGTCCAAGGCCACCGAGTGACTAACCCCACACCAATTCCCCAACCCAGGAAGCATCATTCCTTTCCCCTAACCTCTCCCAAATTATGTTTTTGACGAGTACACGCACTACGGGGCCTGACAGCTGAGTAGACAGCGCTCTCAACTCGTAATCCTAGCGTCCGTGTTCGATCCTCCGGTGATGGCAGAAACGAAACTGGGCAGTTTCTTTCACACTGTTGTTCCTGTTACCTAGCAGTAAATAGGTACCAGGGATTTAAACAGCTGTTATGGGCTGCTTCCTCTGTGTGTGTGTGTGTGTGGTGTGTGTGTGTGTACTCACCTAGTTGTACTTGCGGGGGTTTGAGCTCTGGCTCTTTGGTCCGGAGTGTGTGGAAAAATTTGTGTTAGTTACAAGTTAGTAATAGTTGATGGTGAATACTAACCCAAGCACGATCTCGTATAATACACTACACACGCCAACCCCCCCTCTCTCCCCCCAAATCACTCTACCTAAGTCATTAACAAATTAATACACATCAATTAATACACCAAAAATTACTAACTATAAATAAAGGGTCCAAATTTGAGACAAACAGCGACTCCAGCGTGGTCTAGTCGGATGAGAACGTGTTCTCATCTGGATAGATTGCGATCGAGCCTGTCGGAACGGTTACGTAACTACAGGGCACTAATTTATGTGGTCCCCTCCTGTAGCTGCCTCTGTATCGAAAGGTTCTCTTGATAGCTGGAATTAGCCTGACTCCTAGTAAAGTAGGGAAGAGGTGAAATCCGTTGGGACCACGGACGGATACCTTGGATCCATTGACCTAGGGCAGGTCTAATCACCTGGGATTCGAACCCACGGTGGGAATAAGGGAAAAGAGTTGAAGGGAGGGACACAAATGGTTCCAGAAACCAAACTACACATAAACCCGGACACTCACACACACACACACACACACAACACACACATACACACACACACACACACATCACCAGGACACTCACCAGGACACTCACATCAGACACACATCCATAGACACAAACTGTAATAAGGAAGACCATCTGAGGGAACACAGATTGCCTCGTGGACCCACAGGTATACCCGAAACACACACACTCACCCGGACACTCACAGGGACACTCACCCAGACACACATTCATAGACACATTCTCAGTCGACTTGAGAATGGTCAAGGACTTACCGAAACGTCGTCGTTCCTTCACCTTCTAGTGTGTGGTCTGGTCAACATACTTTAGCCGCGTTATTGTGACTCATCGCCTGCATCCATAGACACAAACTGTGATAAAGAAGACCATCTGAGGGGGACACAGATGGCCTCGTGGACTCACAGGTATAACCGGACACACACTCACCCGAACACTCACACAGACACACATCTATACACAAAAACTGTGATAAGGGAGACCATCTGAGGGGACACAGATGGCCTCGTGGACCCACAGTATAACCGGACAAACACTCCCCCAAACACTCTCAGGGACACTCAAACAATCACACAGACAGACATCCATAGACACAAAAATAAATTTTTATACCGAAAAATTTAAAAATTAATGATAAATAAGGCAACGAAACGAAAAAAATAAATACAATTTAATCATAATATTTATATTACAACCCCCAAACTCATCCAGCTCCTTGGATTGCGGGCAGGAAGCATGGATGCTGTGAGCCATTCCTCTCTGGATCTCCACACTAAGGGCGCTGAAAGAGAAAACTGACGGCTGTAGGGGTCTCTAGTTGTTTCAATTAGCTTCGACCCCAGCTCCTTCAAAAAACTTGCAGCACTTTTACCCCAGGCACCAAGTGTCTCTGAGGCAATGGGGACAAAATTGTAGTAGTGATCAAGGTCTCCGTTTTTATGTGAACTTGGCTGCTTCCCAGTGATTGGCAGCACCTCCTGCCTGAGCAGCACTGAAGTTAACATAGGTGTTGCCTAAAGTTGAAACGCAAGTGTAGTCCCACAATAACTGTCTACCATTCTTCCAGGGGTTCACCGTGATCCCATCTGGGCGACCAACAGGCTCATCAGAGTTGCGGGGCAATACGGAACGGGACTCTCTCTCTGCTGGACAACCTTCCGTGATAAGGCTTCTCTTTATAATGTCGTTAACATCGCAGTGTCTTGCATGCCATCCTCCTGTCCTTTGGCAGAGAAGGCCATGTCGTCCGTACCTGTCGGCCACTGCCTCGCCACCAAAACCCCTGTCTTCGGTGTGGATTCGGGCAGTGAGGCGGAGAGCCACAGCCATTCAGAGGGCCTGTGGTGAGACGAGTGCTAGTAGCTGATATTGGGGGTTGCTAATAGCAAGTCCTCTGCATGGGGAGCTGCTACAGCTCTAAGTCGGGCAGTATCATGTGGTGTTGTCGCAGCTGACAGTAATGTTGGAGCTACTTTGTCTGGCAATGGGGCGATCCCAACTGGATGCTTATGGGCTTATATATATATATATATATATATATATATATATATATATATATATATATATATATATATATATATATATATATATATATATATATATATATATATATATATATATATATATATATGCTGGAGGCTGTAGCTATCCACAGATTTTTTTGAATATATTTATTATTATATTATTAAGGCTTATTTTTACCAAATTAGAGGGGCAATGGTCTGAGGTAGGGAACGGACATAGGATGGTAGGTGTAGACATTAGTTAAAGTTTTTTGGAATAATTATTATTTATTCTCACCTCCTCCCCCCTCTCTCTCCTGTTGATTCAATTAAGGTTAATTGTGAATTATTACTGGAGATGGTTGAAGACTTTTTCGTAATCAGAAAAAATGATTTCCTTAAATTAAACACATAAAGTAGTTTAATTTTGGTCCTATTGATCCTAATTTTTGTAAGAGGGAAGAGGTACAAAGCCGGTGGGGGGGGCGGGAGATTTAGAAGAGGTGGTATATAGAGGGAGAACAGGAGAAAGAGGTGTAGGTGAGGTGAAAGAGGGGATGAAGAGGGAGTGAAGAGGAGGTACTGGGGGAGGTAAGAGGACGATGAGAAGGACTGGTGCTGGGAGGGAGGACTACGGGAAAGGGTAAAGAAGGGAAGGACTAGCAAGCGGGAGGGAGGGAGGGAAGGAAGACAGTAAGGAGGGCGAGAGTGAGAAACGGCGGAAGGAGTGAAGAACGAAGGTAAAGAACTGCCCCGAGAGTTAAGAACGATGGGAAGGGGCGGGATGGAAATAGGGGCGGGTATGGGAAAGGGCAGAAGGAGGGAGGATGAGCAGGGTTACGGGAGGGTGGAAAAAGAAGGAGCCGGTACGGGAGGAGGGAGTTTGGGAAAACGATAGGAGACGGAGTGGGGAGTATGTAGATAGATTAATGGTTAGATAGATGAGTAGATGGATAGATGGAAAGAGAAGTAGATGAATAAATAGATTGATAGATAAGTAGAATGATAAATGGATAGATTAATGGAAAATGAGTTAGTAGGATCGTCGGATACAAATAGATAGAGAGATAGATATAATAGTAATAGATAGATATATGGATGGATACGTTGATTGATAAATATATACATTGACGGATAGACGGATCCATAGATGAGTTGATGGATGAAAAGACAGATGAGTAGATGGATGGATAAACAGTCGAGTAGATGGACGGATACATAGTAAGATAGATGTATATAAATGAAAAATTGTTGGTTTATGGGAAGATAGATTGATGGATTGACAATTATAAATAGATAAATAAAGGGCTACATTGATGGATACATTTGTGCTAGGTGAACAGGTGAATCAGGTAAAGAATATCTGCCGATTTCCTCTTGCGTCAACCGGGATTCGAACGAGGACCTTAAGAATTACAACCAATAAACTCTCTCCATTTAGACAGTTGGCTACTAGTTCGCGTGTGTGTGTGTGTGTACTCACCTATTTGTGCATGCGGGGGGTTGAGCTATGGTTCTTTGGTCCCTCCATCTCAACTGTCAATCAACTGGTGTACAGATTCCTGAGCCTACTGAGGCTCAATCATATCTACATTTGAAAACTGTGTATGGAGTCAGCCTCCACCACATCACTGCTTAATGCATTCCATCCGATTAACTACTCTGACACTGAAAAAGTTACTTCTAACGTCTCTGTGGCTCATGTGGGTACTCAGTTCCACCTGTGTCCCCTTGTATTGCGTCCACCAGTGTTGAATAGTTTATCCTTGTTTACCCGGTCGATTCCTCTGAGGGTTGTGTAGGTTGTGATCATGTCTCCCTTACTCTTCTGTCTTCCAGTGCCGTAAGGTGCATTTCCCGCAGCCTTTCCTCGTAACTCATGCCTCTTAGTTCTGGACTATCTAGTGGCATACCTTTGGACTTTTTCCTGCTTCATCTTCTGCTTGACAAGATACGGACTCCATGCTGGGGCCGCATACTCCAGGATTGGTCTTACATATGTGGTGTACAAGATTCTGAATGATTCCTTACACAGATTCCTGAAGGCTGTTCTGATGTTAGGCAGTCTCGCATATGCCGCAGACGTTATTCTTTTTATGTATGCTTCAGGAGACAGGTTTGGTGTGATATCAACTCCTAGATCTTTCTCTCAGTCCGTTTCATTAAGTTCTTCATCTCCTATTCTGTATCCTGTGTCTGGCCTCCTGTTTCCACTGTGTGTGTGTGTGTGTATGCGTGGTGTGTTAGTGAGAAATAAATGTAGTTGATATAAAAGAGGAAAAATACATTTGTTAGAAAGGCGGGGTCCAAGAGCTAATAACTCGATTTTGCAGACACAAATAATAAATACAAGGAATAAATACACACACACACACACATTAGTTGATAAAGGACTGTTTTGTGTGTATACCTATGTATACTATTGTCCAGGAGCGACAGACAAGTGCAGCTATGTGTGTTTATGTGTACCTGCAATTGGACTGACATGTGTACGGTAATTATCTGTGTGTTAATTGTAAAAGGAACATATTAGTGAATGTTTTTTTTATGTAAATTGAATGACATATATACATGTACGCGTGTTTAGTGTTACTGTAATTTATAATGTTAGCGTGTGTACGTTTGAATGACATAGTGTCCCATCATTGTCACATTTTTTGTTACATGTTTACTATTGTCAGGAGCGACAGACAAGTGCAGCTATGTGTGTCTATGTGTACCTGCAATTGGACTGACACGTGTATGGTAATTATCTATCTGTCCATTGTTAAAGGAACATATTAGTGAATGTTTATTTATGTAAATTGATTGACATATGTACGTGTACGCGTGTTTAGGTGGTACTGTAATTTACATACTTAACAGGTTTATGTTTGAATTAAATAGTATCCCATCATCGTCTCATTTTTTGTTACTATTTTGCTGTTCATTCTCAATCTCTCTGACTCCCGAGGACCATTTGTGCTCATGTGTGTTTATTAAAGGAAAATAATCATATTTTGTTTACAAAATAACTTGTATTTATTTTCCAAAAAAATGTTTTCAAAGAAAAAAGTAATTGTCTAGTAAGCATTCATTTTTCTAACATACAAGACAGTTACTCACTACCTTACAGCAGTCAAGGAACACTTTTGTTACTATCTCTTCACAGCGTCTTTTACATAAATACCCTATCTTAACAAATTCAATCATTAAATTCATAACTGGCAACCCCCTCGGCCCCCTCCCCCACAGGTCCAAGGCCACCGAGTGACTAACCCCACACCAATTCCCCAACCCAGGAAGCATCATTCCTTTCCCCTAACCTCTCCCAAATTATGTTTTTGACGAGTACACGCACTACGGGGCCTGACAGCTGAGTAGACAGCGCTCTCAACTCGTAATCCTAGCGTCCGTGTTCGATCCTCCGGTGATGGCAGAAACGAAACTGGGCAGTTTCTTTCACACTGTTGTTCCTGTTACCTAGCAGTAAATAGGTACCCAGGGATTTAAACAGCTGTTATGGGCTGCTTCCTCTGTGTGTGTGTGGTGTGTGTGTGTGTACTCACCTAGTTGTACTTGCGGGGGTTGAGCTCTGGCTCTTTGGTCCGGAGTGTGTGGAAAAATTTGTGTTGTTACAAGTTAGTAATAGTTGATGGTGAATACTAACCCAAGCACGATCTCGTATAATACACTACACACGCCAACCCCCCCTCTCTCCCCCCAAATCACTCTACCTAAGTCATTAACAAATTAATACACATCAATTAATACACCAAAAATACTAACTATAAATAAAGGGTCCAAATTTGAGACAAACAGCGACTCCAGCGTGGTCTAGTCGGATGAGAACGTGTTCTCATCTGGATAGATTGCGATCGAGCCTGTCGGAACGGTTACGTAACTACAGGGCACTAATTTATGTGGTCCCCTCCTGTAGCTGCCTCTGTATCGAAAGGTTCTCTTGATAGCTGGAATTAGCCTGACTCCTAGTAAAGTAGGGAAGAGGTGAAATCCGTTGGGACCACGGACGGATACCTTGGATCCATTGACCTAGGGCAGGTCTAATCACCTGGGATTCGAACCCACGGTGGGAATAAGGGAAAAGAGTTGAAGGGAGGGACACAAATGGTTCCAGAAACCAAACTACACATAAACCCGGACACTCACACAACACACACACACACACTACACACACACACACACACACACACACACTCACCAGGACACTCACAGGGACACTCACTCAGACACACATCCATAGACACAAACTGTAATAAGGAAGACCATCTGAGGGAACACAGATTGCCTCGTGGACCCACAGGTATACCCGAACACACACACTCACCCGGACACTCACAGGGACACTCACCCAGACACACATTCATAGACACATTCTCAGTCGACTTGAGAATGGTCAAGGACTTACCGAAACGTCGTCGTTCCTTCACCTTCTAGTGTGTGGTCTGGTCAACATACTTTAGCCGCGTTATTGTGACTCATCGCCTGCATCCATAGACACAAACTGTGATAAAGAAGACCATCTGAGGGGACACAGATGGCCTCGTGGACTCACAGGTATAACCGGACACACACTCACCCGAACACTCACACAGACACACATCTATACACAAAAACTGTGATAAGGGAGACCATCTGAGGGGACACAGATGGCCTCGTGGACCCACAGGTATAACCGGACAAACACTCCCCCAAACACTCACAGGGACACTCAAACAAACACACAGACAGACATCCATAGACACAAAAATAAATTTTTATACCGAAAATTTAAAAATTAATGATAAATAAGGCAACGAAACGAAAAAATAAATACAATTTAATCATAATATTTATATTACAACCCCCAAACTCATCCAGCTCCTTGGATTGCGGGCAGGAAGCATGGATGCTGTGAGCCATTCCTCTCTGGATCTCCACACTAAGGCGCTGAAAGAGAAAACTGACGGCTGTAGGGTCTCTAGTTGTTTCAATTAGCTTCGACCCCAGCTCCTTCAAAAAACTTGCAGCACTTTTACCCCAGGCACCAAGTGTCTCTGAGGCAATGGGGACAAAATTGTAGTAGTGATCAAGGTCTCCGTTTTTATGTGACTTGGCTGCTTCCCAGTGATTGGCAGCACCTCCTGCCTGAGCAGCACTGAAGTTAACATAGGTGTTGCCTAAAGTTGAAACGCAAGTGTAGTCCCACAATAACTGTCTACCATTCTTCCAGGGGTTCACCGTGATCCCATCTGGGCGACCAACAGGCTCATCAGAGTTGCGGGGCAATACGGAACGGGACTCTCTCTCTGCTGGACAACCTTCCGTGATAAGGCTTCTCTTTATAATGTCGTTAACATCGCAGTGTCTTGCATGCCATCCTCCTGTCCTTTGGCAGAGAAGGCCATGTCGTCCGTACCTGTCGGCCACTGCCTCGCCACCAAAACCCCTGTATTCGGTGTGGATTCGGGCAGTGAGGCGGAGAGCCACAGCCATTCAGAGGGCCTGTGGTGAGACGAGTGCTAGTAGCTGATATTGGGGGTTGCTAATAGCAAGTCCTCTGCATGGGGAGCTGCTACAGCTCTAAGTCGGGCAGTATCATGTGGTGTTGTCGCAGCTTACAGTAATGTTGGAGCTACTTTGTCGGCAATGGGGCGATCCCAACTGGATTGCTTATGGGCTTATATATATATATATATATATATATATATATATATATATATATATATATATATATATATATATATATATATATATATATATATATATATATATATATATATATATATATATATATATATATATATATATATATATATATATATATATATATATATATATATATATATATATATATATATATATATATATATATATATATATATATATATATATATATATATATATATATATGCTGGAGGCTGTAGCTATCCACAGATTTTTTTGAATATATTTATTATTATATTATTAAGGCTTATTTTTACCAAATTAGAGGGGAAATGGTCTGAGGTAGGGAACGGACATAGGATGGTAGGTGTAGACATTAGTTAAAGTATTTTGGAATAATTATTATTTATTCTCACCCCTCCCCCCCTCTCTCCCTGTTGATTCAATTAAGGTTAATTGTGAATTATTACTGGAGATGGTTGAAGACTTTTTCGTAATCAGAAAAAATGATTTCCTTAAATTAAACACATAAAGTAGTTTAATTTTGGTCCTATTGATCCTAATTTTTGTAAGAGGGAAGAGGTACAAAGCCGGTGGGGGGGCGGGAGATTTAGAGGTGGTATAAAGAGGGAGAACAGGAGAAGAGGTGTAGGTGAGGTGAAAGAGGGATGAAGAGGGAGTGAAGGAGGTACTGGGGGAGGTAAGAGGACGATGAGAAGGACTGGTGCTGGGAGGGAGGACTACGGGAAGGGTAAGAAGGGAAGGACTAGCAGCGGGAGGGAGGGAGGGAAGGAAGACAGTAAGGAGGGCGAGAGTGAGAAACGGCGGAAGGAGTGAGAACGAAGGTAAAGAACTGCCCCGAGAGTTAAGACGATGGGAAGGGCGGGATGGAATAGGGGCGGGTATGGGAAGGGCAGAAGGAGGGAGGATGAGCAGGGTTACGGGAGGGTGGAAAAAAGAAGGAGCCGGTACGGGAGGAGGGAGTTTGGGAAAACGATAGGAGACGGAGTGGGGAGTATGTAGATAGATTAATGGTTAGATAGATGAGTAGATGGATAGATGGAAAGAGAAGTAGATGAATAAATAGATTGATAGATAAGTAGAATGATAAATGGATAGATTAATGGAAAATGAGTTAGTAGGATCGTCGGATACAAATAGATAGAGAGATAGATATAATAGTAATAGATAGATATATGGATGGATACGTTGATTGATAAATATATACATTGACGGATAGACGGATCCATAGATGAGTTGATGGATGAAAAGACAGATGAGTAGATGGATGGATAAACAGTCGAGTAGATGGACGGATACATAGTAAGATAGATGTATATAATGAAAAATTGTTGGTTTATGGGAAGATAGATTGATGGATTGACAATTATAAATAGATAAATAAAGGGCTACATTGATGGATACATTTGTGCTAGGTGAACAGGTGAATCAGGTTAAAGAATATCTGCCGATTTCCTCTTGCGTCAACCGGGATTCGAACGAGGACCTTAAGAATTACAACCAATAAACTCTCTCCATTTAGACAGTTGGCTACTAGTTCGCGTGTGTGTGTGTGTGTACTCACCTATTTGTGCATGCGGGGGTTGAGCTATGGTTCTTTGGTCCCACCTCTCAACTGTCAATCAACTGGTGTACAGATTCCTGAGCCTACTGGGCTCAATCATATCTACATTTGAAACTGTGTATGGAGTCAGCCTCCACCACATCACTGCTTAATGCATTCCATCCGTTAACTACTCTGACACTGAAAAAGTTACTTCTAACGTCTCTGTGGCTCATGTGGGTACTCAGTTTCCACCTGTGTCCCCTTGTTTGCGTCCCACCAGTGTTGAATAGTTTATCCTTGTTTACCCGGTCGATTCCTCTGAGGGTTGTGTAGGTTGTGATCATGTCTCCCCTTACTCTTCTGTCTTCCAGTGCCGTAAGGTGCATTTCCCGCAGCCTTTCCTCGTAACTCATGCCTCTTAGTTCTGGGACTAGTCTAGTGGCATACCTTTGGACTTTTTCCTGCTTCATCTTCTGCTTGACAAGATACGGACTCCATGCTGGGGCCGCATACTCCAGGATTGGTCTTACATATGTGGTGTACAAGATTCTGAATGATTCCTTACACAGATTCCTGAAGGCTGTTCTGATGTTAGGCAGTCTCGCATATGCCGCAGACGTTATTCTTTTTATGTATGCTTCAGGAGACAGGTTTGGTGTGATATCAACTCCTAGATCTTTCTCTCAGTCCGTTTCATTAAGTTCTTCATCTCCTATTCTGTATCCTGTGTCTGGCCTCCTGTTTCCACTGTGTGTGTGTGTGTGTATGCGTGTGTGTTAGTGAGAAATAAATGTAGTTGATATAAAAGAGGAAAAATACATTTGTTAGAAAGGCGGGGTCCAAGAGCTAATAACTCGATTTTGCAGACACAAATAATAAATACAAGGAATAAATACACACACACACACACATTAGTTGATAAAGGACTGTTTTGTGTGTATACCTATGTATACTATTGTCAGGAGCGACAGACAAGTGCAGCTATGTGTGTTTATGTGTACCTGCAATTGGACTGACATGTGTACGGTAATTATCTGTGTGTTAATTGTAAAAGGAACATATTAGTGAATGTTTTTTTTATGTAAATTGAATGACATATATACATGTACGCGTGTTTAGTGTTACTGTAATTTATAATGTTAGCGTGTGTACGTTTGAATGACATAGTGTCCCATCATTGTCACATTTTTTGTTACATGTTTACTATTGTCAGGAGCGACAGACAAGTGCAGCTATGTGTGTCTATGTGTACCTGCAATTGGACTGACACGTGTATGGTAATTATCTATCTGTCCATTGTTAAAGGAACATATTAGTGAATGTTTATTTATGTAAATTGATTGACATATGTACGTGTACGCGTGTTTAGTGGTACTGTAATTTACATACTTAACAGGTTTATGTTTGAATTAAATAGTATCCCATCATCGTCTCATTTTTTGTTACTATTTTGCTGTTCATTCTCAATCTCTCTGACTCCCGAGGACCATTTGTGCTCATGTGTGTTTATTAAAGGAAAATAATCATATTTTGTTTACAAAATAACTTGTATTTATTTTCCAAAAAAATGTTTTCAAAGAAAAAGTAATTGTCTAGTAAGCATTCATTTTTCTAACATACAAGACAGTTACTCACTACCTTACAGCAGTCAGGAACACTTTTGTTACTATCTCTTCACAGCGTCTTTTACATAAATACCCTATCTTAACAAATTCAATCATTAAATTCATAACTGGCAACCCCCTCGGCCCCCTCCCCCACAGGTCCAAGGCCACCGAGTGACTAACCCCACACCAATTCCCCAACCCAGGAAGCATCATTCCTTTCCCCTAACCTCTCCCAAATTATGTTTTTGACGAGTACACGCACTACGGGGCCTGACAGCTGAGTAGACAGCGCTCTCAACTCGTAATCCTAGCGTCCGTGTTCGATCCTCCGGTGATGGCAGAAACGAAACTGGGCAGTTTCTTTCACCCTGTTGTTCCTGTACCTAGCAGTAAATAGGTACCAGGGATTTAAACAGCTGTTATGGGCTGCTTCCTCTGTGTGTGTGTGTGTGTGTGTGTGTGTACTCACCTAGTTGTACTTGCGGGGGTTGAGCTCTGGCTCTTTGGTCCGGAGTGTGTGGAAAAATTTGTGTTAGTTACAAGTTAGTAATAGTTGATGGTGAATACTAACCCAAGCACGATCTCGTATAATACACTACACACGCCAACCCCCCCTCTCTCCCCCCAAATCACTCTACCTAAGTCATTAACAAATTAATACACATCAATTAATACACCAAAAATACTAACTATAAATAAAGGGTCCAAATTTGAGACAAACAGCGACTCCAGCGTGGTCTAGTCGGATGAGAACGTGTTCTCATCTGGATAGATTGCGATCGAGCCTGTCGGAACGGTTACGTAACTACAGGGCACTAATTTATGTGGTCCCCTCCTGTAGCTGCCTCTGTATCGAAAGGTTCTCTGGATAGCTGGAATTAGCCTGACTCCTAGTAAAGTAGGGAAGAGGTGAAATCCGTTGGGACCACGGACGGATACCTTGGATCCATTGACCTAGGGCAGGTCTAATCACCTGGGATTCGAACCCACGGTGGGAATAAGGGAAAAGAGTTGAAGGGAGGGACACAAATGGTTCCAGAAACCAAACTACACATAAACCCGGACACTCACACACACACACACACACACACACACACCAGGACACTCACAGGGACACTCACTCAGACACACATCCATAGACACAAACTGTAATAAGGAAGACCATCTGAGGGAACACAGATTGCCTCGTGGACCCACAGGTATACCCGAACACACACACTCACCCGGACACTCACAGGGACACTCACCCAGACACACATTCATAGACACATTCTCAGTCGACTTGAGAATGGTCAAGGACTTACCGAAACGTCGTCGTTCCTTCACCTTCTAGTGTGTGGTCTGGTCAACATACTTTAGCCGCGTTATTGTGACTCATCGCCTGCATCCATAGACACAAACTGTGATAAAGAAGACCATCTGAGGGGACACAGATGGCCTCGTGGACTCACAGGTATAACCGGACACACACTCACCCGAACACTCACACAGACACACATCTATACACAAAAACTGTGATAAGGGAGACCATCTGAGGGGACACAGATGGCCTCGTGGACCCACAGGTATAACCGGACAAACACTCCCCCAAACACTCACAGGGACACTCAAACAAACACACAGACAGACATCCATAGACACAAAAATAAATTTTTATACCGAAAATTTAAAAATTAATGATAAATAAGGCAACGAAACGAAAAAATAAATACAATTTAATCATAATATTTATATTACAACCCCCAAACTCATCCAGCTCCTTGGATTGCGGGCAGGAAGCATGGATGCTGTGAGCCATTCCTCTCTGGATCTCCACACTAAGGCGCTGAAAGAGAAAACTGACGGCTGTAGGGTCTCTAGTTGTTTCAATTAGCTTCGACCCCAGCTCCTTCAAAAAACTTGCAGCACTTTTACCCCAGGCACCAAGTGTCTCTGAGGCAATGGGGACAAAATTGTAGTAGTGATCAAGGTCTCCGTTTTTATGTGACTTGGCTGCTTCCCAGTGATTGGCAGCACCTCCTGCCTGAGCAGCACTGAAGTTAACATAGGTGTTGCCTAAAGTTGAAACGCAAGTGTAGTCCCACAATAACTGTCTACCATTCTTCCAGGGGTTCACCGTGATCCCATCTGGGCGACCAACAGGCTCATCAGAGTTGCGGGGCAATACGGAACGGGACTCTCTCTCTGCTGGACAACCTTCCGTGATAAGGCTTCTCTTTATAATGTCGTTAACATCGCAGTGTCTTGCATGCCATCCTCCTGTCCTTTGGCAGAGAAGGCCATGTCGTCCGTACCTGTCGGCCACTGCCTCGCCACCAAAACCCCTGTATTCGGTGTGGATTCGGGCAGTGAGGCGGAGAGCCACAGCCATTCAGAGGGCCTGTGGTGAGACGAGTGCTAGTAGCTGATATTGGGGGTTGCTAATAGCAAGTCCTCTGCATGGGGAGCTGCTACAGCTCTAAGTCGGGCAGTATCATGTGGTGTTGTCGCAGCTTACAGTAATGTTGGAGCTACTTTGTCGGCAATGGGGCGATCCCAACTGGATTGCTTATGGGCTTATATATATATATATATATATATATATATATATATATATATATATATATATATATATATATATATATATATATATATATATATATATATATATATATATATATATATATATATATATATATATATATATATATATATATATATATATATATATATATATATATATATATATATATATATATATATATATATATATATATATGCTGGAGGCTGTAGCTATCCACAGATTTTTTTGAATATATTTATTATTATATTATTAAGGCTTATTTTTACCAAATTAGAGGGGAAATGGTCTGAGGTAGGGAACGGACATAGGATGGTAGGTGTAGACATTAGTTAAAGTATTTTGGAATAATTATTATTTATTCTCACCCCTCCCCCCTCTCTCCCTGTTGATTCAATTAAGGTTAATTGTGAATTATTACTGGAGATGGTTGAAGACTTTTTCGTAATCAGAAAAAATGATTTCCTTAAATTAAACACATAAAGTAGTTTAATTTTGGTCCTATTGATCCTAATTTTTGTAAGAGGGAAGAGGTACAAAGCCGGTGGGGGGGGCGGGAGATTTAGAGGTGGTATAAAGAGGGAGAACAGGAGAAGAGGTGTAGGTGAGGTGAAAGAGGGATGAAGAGGGAGTGAAGGAGGTACTGGGGGAGGTAAGAGGACGATGAGAAGGACTGGTGCTGGGAGGGAGGACTACGGGAAGGGTAAGAAGGGAAGGACTAGCAGCGGGAGGGAGGGAGGGACAGTAAGGAGGGCGAGAGTGAGAAACGGCGGAAGGAGTGAGAACGAAGGTAAAGAACTGCCCCGAGAGTTAAGACGATGGGAAGGGCGGGATGGAATAGGGGCGGGTATGGGAAGGGCAGAAGGAGGGAGGATGAGCAGGGTTACGGGAGGGTGGAAAAAAGAAGGAGCCGGTACGGGAGGAGGGAGTTTGGGAAAACGATAGGAGACGGAGTGGGGAGTATGTAGATAGATTAATGGTTAGATAGATGAGTAGATGGATAGATGGAAAGAGAAGTAGATGAATAAATAGATTGATAGATAAGTAGAATGATAAATGGATAGATTAATGGAAAATGAGTTAGTAGGATCGTCGGATACAAATAGATAGAGAGATAGATATAAATAGTAATAGATAGATATATGGATGGATACGTTGATTGATAAATATATACATTGACGGATAGACGGATCCATAGATGAGTTGATGGATGAAAAGACAGATGAGTAGATGGATGGATAAACAGTCGAGTAGATGGACGGATACATAGTAAGATAGATGTATATAATGAAAAATTGTTGGTTTATGGGAAGATAGATTGATGGATTGACAATTATAAATAGATAAATAAAGGGCTACATTGATGGATACATTTGTGCTAGGTGAACAGGTGAATCAGGTTAAAGAATATCTGCCGATTTCCTCTTGCGTCAACCGGGATTCGAACGAGGACCTTAAGAATTACAACCAATAAACTCTCTCCATTTAGACAGTTGGCTACTAGTTCGCGTGTGTGTGTGTGTGTACTCACCTATTTGTGCATGCGGGGGTTGAGCTATGGTTCTTTGGTCCCACCTCTCAACTGTCAATCAACTGGTGTACAGATTCCTGAGCCTACTGGGCTCAATCATATCTACATTTGAAACTGTGTATGGAGTCAGCCTCCACCACATCACTGCTTAATGCATTCCATCCGTTAACTACTCTGACACTGAAAAAGTTACTTCTAACGTCTCTGTGGCTCATGTGGGTACTCAGTTTCCACCTGTGTCCCCTTGTTTGCGTCCCACCAGTGTTGAATAGTTTATCCTTGTTTACCCGGTCGATTCCTCTGAGGGTTGTGTAGGTTGTGATCATGTCTCCCCTTACTCTTCTGTCTTCCAGTGCCGTAAGGTGCATTTCCCGCAGCCTTTCCTCGTAACTCATGCCTCTTAGTTCTGGGACTAGTCTAGTGGCATACCTTTGGACTTTTTCCTGCTTCATCTTCTGCTTGACAAGATACGGACTCCATGCTGGGGCCGCATACTCCAGGATTGGTCTTACATATGTGGTGTACAAGATTCTGAATGATTCCTTACACAGATTCCTGAAGGCTGTTCTGATGTTAGGCAGTCTCGCATATGCCGCAGACGTTATTCTTTTTATGTATGCTTCAGGAGACAGGTTTGGTGTGATATCAACTCCTAGATCTTTCTCTCAGTCCGTTTCATTAAGTTCTTCATCTCCTATTCTGTATCCTGTGTCTGGCCTCCTGTTTCCACTGTGTGTGTGTGTGTATGCGTGTGTGTTAGTGAGAAATAAATGTAGTTGATATAAAAGAGGAAAAATACATTTGTTAGAAAGGCGGGGTCCAAGAGCTAATAACTCGATTTTGCAGACACAAATAATAAATACAAGGAATAAATACACACACACACACATTAGTTGATAAAGGACTGTTTTGTGTGTATACCTATGTATACTATTGTCAGGAGCGACAGACAAGTGCAGCTATGTGTGTTTATGTGTACCTGCAATTGGACTGACATGTGTACGGTAATTATCTGTGTGTTAATTGTAAAAGGAACATATTAGTGAATGTTTTTTTTATGTAAATTGAATGACATATATACATGTACGCGTGTTTAGTGTTACTGTAATTTATAATGTTAGCGTGTGTACGTTTGAATGACATAGTGTCCCATCATTGTCACATTTTTTGTTACATGTTTACTATTGTCAGGAGCGACAGACAAGTGCAGCTATGTGTGTCTATGTGTACCTGCAATTGGACTGACACGTGTATGGTAATTATCTATCTGTCCATTGTTAAAGGAACATATTAGTGAATGTTTATTTATGTAAATTGATTGACATATGTACGTGTACGCGTGTTTAGTGGTACTGTAATTTACATACTTAACAGGTTTATGTTTGAATTAAATAGTATCCCATCATCGTCTCATTTTTTGTTACTATTTTGCTGTTCATTCTCAATCTCTCTGACTCCCGAGGACCATTTGTGCTCATGTGTGTTTATTAAAGGAAAATAATCATATTTTGTTTACAAAATAACTTGTATTTATTTTCCAAAAAAATGTTTTCAAAGAAAAAGTAATTGTCTAGTAAGCATTCATTTTTCTAACATACAAGACAGTTACTCACTACCTTACAGCAGTCAGGAACACTTTTGTTACTATCTCTTCACAGCGTCTTTTACATAAATACCCTATCTTAACAAATTCAATCATTAAATTCATAACTGGCAACCCCCTCGGCCCCCTCCCCCACAGGTCCAAGGCCACCGAGTGACTAACCCCACACCAATTCCCCAACCCAGGAAGCATCATTCCTTTCCCCTAACCTCTCCCAAATTATGTTTTTGACGAGTACACGCACTACGGGGCCTGACAGCTGAGTAGACAGCGCTCTCAACTCGTAATCCTAGCGTCCGTGTTCGATCCTCCGGTGATGGCAGAAACGAAACTGGGCAGTTTCTTTCACCCTGTTGTTCCTGTACCTAGCAGTAAATAGGTACCAGGGATTTAAACAGCTGTTATGGGCTGCTTCCTCTGTGTGTGTGTGTGTGTGTGTGTGTGTGTGTACTCACCTAGTTGTACTTGCGGGGGTTGAGCTCTGGCTCTTTGGTCCGGAGTGTGTGGAAAAATTTGTGTTAGTTACAAGTTAGTAATAGTTGATGGTGAATACTAACCCAAGCACGATCTCGTATAATACACTACACACGCCAACCCCCCCTCTCTCCCCCCAAATCACTCTACCTAAGTCATTAACAAATTAATACACATCAATTAATACACCAAAAATACTAACTATAAATAAAGGGTCCAAATTTGAGACAAACAGCGACTCCAGCGTGGTCTAGTCGGATGAGAACGTGTTCTCATCTGGATAGATTGCGATCGAGCCTGTCGGAACGGTTACGTAACTACAGGGCACTAATTTATGTGGTCCCCTCCTGTAGCTGCCTCTGTATCGAAAGGTTCTCTGGATAGCTGGAATTAGCCTGACTCCTAGTAAAGTAGGGAAGAGGTGAAATCCGTTGGGACCACGGACGGATACCTTGGATCCATTGACCTAGGGCAGGTCTAATCACCTGGGATTCGAACCCACGGTGGGAATAAGGGAAAAGAGTTGAAGGGAGGGACACAAATGGTTCCAGAAACCAAACTACACATAAACCCGGACACTCACACACACACACACACACACATACACACACACACACACACTCACCAGGACACTCACAGGGACACTCACTCAGACACACATCCATAGACACAAACTGTAATAAGGAAGACCATCTGAGGGAACACAGATTGCCTCGTGGACCCACAGGTATACCCGAACACACACACTCACCCGGACACTCACAGGGACACTCACCCAGACACACATTCATAGACACATTCTCAGTCGACTTGAGAATGGTCAAGGACTTACCGAAACGTCGTCGTTCCTTCACCTTCTAGTGTGTGGTCTGGTCAACATACTTTAGCCGCGTTATTGTGACTCATCGCCTGCATCCATAGACACAAACTGTGATAAAGAAGACCATCTGAGGGGACACAGATGGCCTCGTGGACTCACAGGTATAACCGGACACACACTCACCCGAACACTCACACAGACACACATCTATACACAAAAACTGTGATAAGGGAGACCATCTGAGGGGACACAGATGGCCTCGTGGACCCACAGGTATAACCGGACAAACACTCCCCCAAACACTCACAGGGACACTCAAACAAACACACAGACAGACATCCATAGACACAAAAATAAATTTTTATACCGAAAATTTAAAAATTAATGATAAATAAGGCAACGAAACGAAAAAATAAATACAATTTAATCATAATATTTATATTACAACCCCCAAACTCATCCAGCTCCTTGGATTGCGGGCAGGAAGCATGGATGCTGTGAGCCATTCCTCTCTGGATCTCCACACTAAGGCGCTGAAAGAGAAAACTGACGGCTGTAGGGTCTCTAGTTGTTTCAATTAGCTTCGACCCCAGCTCCTTCAAAAAACTTGCAGCACTTTTACCCCAGGCACCAAGTGTCTCTGAGGCAATGGGGACAAAATTGTAGTAGTGATCAAGGTCTCCGTTTTTATGTGACTTGGCTGCTTCCCAGTGATTGGCAGCACCTCCTGCCTGAGCAGCACTGAAGTTAACATAGGTGTTGCCTAAAGTTGAAACGCAAGTGTAGTCCCACAATAACTGTCTACCATTCTTCCAGGGGTTCACCGTGATCCCATCTGGGCGACCAACAGGCTCATCAGAGTTGCGGGGCAATACGGAACGGGACTCTCTCTCTGCTGGACAACCTTCCGTGATAAGGCTTCTCTTTATAATGTCGTTAACATCGCAGTGTCTTGCATGCCATCCTCCTGTCCTTTGGCAGAGAAGGCCATGTCGTCCGTACCTGTCGGCCACTGCCTCGCCACCAAAACCCCTGTATTCGGTGTGGATTCGGGCAGTGAGGCGGAGAGCCACAGCCATTCAGAGGGCCTGTGGTGAGACGAGTGCTAGTAGCTGATATTGGGGGTTGCTAATAGCAAGTCCTCTGCATGGGGAGCTGCTACAGCTCTAAGTCGGGCAGTATCATGTGGTGTTGTCGCAGCTTACAGTAATGTTGGAGCTACTTTGTCGGCAATGGGGCGATCCCAACTGGATTGCTTATGGGCTTATATATATATATATATATATATATATATATATATATATATATATATATATATATATATATATATATATATATATATATATATATATATATATATATATATATATATATATATATATATATATATATATATATATATATATATATATATATATATATATATATATATATATATATATATATATATATATATATATATATATATATATATATATATGCTGGAGGCTGTAGCTATCCACAGATTTTTTTGAATATATTTATTATTATATTATTAAGGCTTATTTTTACCAAATTAGAGGGGAAATGGTCTGAGGTAGGGAACGGACATAGGATGGTAGGTGTAGACATTAGTTAAAGTATTTTGGAATAATTATTATTTATTCTCACCCCTCCCCCCCTCTCTCCCTGTTGATTCAATTAAGGTTAATTGTGAATTATTACTGGAGATGGTTGAAGACTTTTTCGTAATCAGAAAAAATGATTTCCTTAAATTAAACACATAAAGTAGTTTAATTTTGGTCCTATTGATCCTAATTTTTGTAAGAGGGAAGAGGTACAAAGCCGGTGGGGGGGCGGGAGATTTAGAGGTGGTATAAAGAGGGAGAACAGGAGAAGAGGTGTAGGTGAGGTGAAAGAGGGATGAAGAGGGAGTGAAGGAGGTACTGGGGGAGGTAAGAGGACGATGAGAAGGACTGGTGCTGGGAGGGAGGACTACGGGAAGGGTAAGAAGGGAAGGACTAGCAGCGGGAGGGAGGGAGGGAAGGAAGACAGTAAGGAGGGCGAGAGTGAGAAACGGCGGAAGGAGTGAGAACGAAGGTAAAGAACTGCCCCGAGAGTTAAGACGATGGGAAGGGCGGGATGGAATAGGGGCGGGTATGGGAAGGGCAGAAGGAGGGAGGATGAGCAGGGTTACGGGAGGGTGGAAAAAAGAAGGAGCCGGTACGGGAGGAGGGAGTTTGGGAAAACGATAGGAGACGGAGTGGGGAGTATGTAGATAGATTAATGGTTAGATAGATGAGTAGATGGATAGATGGAAAGAGAAGTAGATGAATAAATAGATTGATAGATAAGTAGAATGATAAATGGATAGATTAATGGAAAATGAGTTAGTAGGATCGTCGGATACAAATAGATAGAGAGATAGATATAAATAGTAATAGATAGATATATGGATGGATACGTTGATTGATAAATATATACATTGACGGATAGACGGATCCATAGATGAGTTGATGGATGAAAAGACAGATGAGTAGATGGATGGATAAACAGTCGAGTAGATGGACGGATACATAGTAAGATAGATGTATATAATGAAAAATTGTTGGTTTATGGGAAGATAGATTGATGGATTGACAATTATAAATAGATAAATAAAGGGCTACATTGATGGATACATTTGTGCTAGGTGAACAGGTGAATCAGGTTAAAGAATATCTGCCGATTTCCTCTTGCGTCAACCGGGATTCGAACGAGGACCTTAAGAATTACAACCAATAAACTCTCTCCATTTAGACAGTTGGCTACTAGTTCGCGTGTGTGTGTGTGTGTACTCACCTATTTGTGCATGCGGGGGTTGAGCTATGGTTCTTTGGTCCCACCTCTCAACTGTCAATCAACTGGTGTACAGATTCCTGAGCCTACTGGGCTCAATCATATCTACATTTGAAACTGTGTATGGAGTCAGCCTCCACCACATCACTGCTTAATGCATTCCATCCGTTAACTACTCTGACACTGAAAAAGTTACTTCTAACGTCTCTGTGGCTCATGTGGGTACTCAGTTTCCACCTGTGTCCCCTTGTTTGCGTCCCACCAGTGTTGAATAGTTTATCCTTGTTTACCCGGTCGATTCCTCTGAGGGTTGTGTAGGTTGTGATCATGTCTCCCCTTACTCTTCTGTCTTCCAGTGCCGTAAGGTGCATTTCCCGCAGCCTTTCCTCGTAACTCATGCCTCTTAGTTCTGGGACTAGTCTAGTGGCATACCTTTGGACTTTTTCCTGCTTCATCTTCTGCTTGACAAGATACGGACTCCATGCTGGGGCCGCATACTCCAGGATTGGTCTTACATATGTGGTGTACAAGATTCTGAATGATTCCTTACACAGATTCCTGAAGGCTGTTCTGATGTTAGGCAGTCTCGCATATGCCGCAGACGTTATTCTTTTTATGTATGCTTCAGGAGACAGGTTTGGTGTGATATCAACTCCTAGATCTTTCTCTCAGTCCGTTTCATTAAGTTCTTCATCTCCTATTCTGTATCCTGTGTCTGGCCTCCTGTTTCCACTGTGTGTGTGTGTGTATGCGTGTGTGTTAGTGAGAAATAAATGTAGTTGATATAAAAGAGGAAAAATACATTTGTTAGAAAGGCGGGGTCCAAGAGCTAATAACTCGATTTTGCAGACACAAATAATAAATACAAGGAATAAATACACACACACACACACATTAGTTGATAAAGGACTGTTTTGTGTGTATACCTATGTATACTATTGTCAGGAGCGACAGACAAGTGCAGCTATGTGTGTTTATGTGTACCTGCAATTGGACTGACATGTGTACGGTAATTATCTGTGTGTTAATTGTAAAAGGAACATATTAGTGAATGTTTTTTTTATGTAAATTGAATGACATATATACATGTACGCGTGTTTAGTGTTACTGTAATTTATAATGTTAGCGTGTGTACGTTTGAATGACATAGTGTCCCATCATTGTCACATTTTTTGTTACATGTTTACTATTGTCAGGAGCGACAGACAAGTGCAGCTATGTGTGTCTATGTGTACCTGCAATTGGACTGACACGTGTATGGTAATTATCTATCTGTCCATTGTTAAAGGAACATATTAGTGAATGTTTATTTATGTAAATTGATTGACATATGTACGTGTACGCGTGTTTAGTGGTACTGTAATTTACATACTTAACAGGTTTATGTTTGAATTAAATAGTATCCCATCATCGTCTCATTTTTTGTTACTATTTTGCTGTTCATTCTCAATCTCTCTGACTCCCGAGGACCATTTGTGCTCATGTGTGTTTATTAAAGGAAAATAATCATATTTTGTTTACAAAATAACTTGTATTTATTTTCCAAAAAAATGTTTTCAAAGAAAAAGTAATTGTCTAGTAAGCATTCATTTTTCTAACATACAAGACAGTTACTCACTACCTTACAGCAGTCAGGAACACTTTTGTTACTATCTCTTCACAGCGTCTTTTACATAAATACCCTATCTTAACAAATTCAATCATTAAATTCATAACTGGCAACCCCCTCGGCCCCCTCCCCCACAGGTCCAAGGCCACCGAGTGACTAACCCCACACCAATTCCCCAACCCAGGAAGCATCATTCCTTTCCCCTAACCTCTCCCAAATTATGTTTTTGACGAGTACACGCACTACGGGGCCTGACAGCTGAGTAGACAGCGCTCTCAACTCGTAATCCTAGCGTCCGTGTTCGATCCTCCGGTGATGGCAGAAACGAAACTGGGCAGTTTCTTTCACCTGTTGTTCCTGTACCTAGCAGTAAATAGGTACCAGGGATTTAAACAGCTGTTATGGGCTGCTTCCTCTGTGTGTGTGTGTGTGTGTGTGTGTGTGTACTCACCTAGTTGTACTTGCGGGGGTTGAGCTCTGGCTCTTTGGTCCGGAGTGTGTGGAAAAATTTGTGTTAGTTACAAGTTAGTAATAGTTGATGGTGAATACTAACCCAAGCACGATCTCGTATAATACACTACACACGCCAACCCCCCCTCTCTCCCCCCAAATCACTCTACCTAAGTCATTAACAAATTAATACACATCAATTAATACACCAAAAATACTAACTATAAATAAAGGGTCCAAATTTGAGACAAACAGCGACTCCAGCGTGGTCTAGTCGGATGAGAACGTGTTCTCATCTGGATAGATTGCGATCGAGCCTGTCGGAACGGTTACGTAACTACAGGGCACTAATTTATGTGGTCCCCTCCTGTAGCTGCCTCTGTATCGAAAGGTTCTCTGGATAGCTGGAATTAGCCTGACTCCTAGTAAAGTAGGGAAGAGGTGAAATCCGTTGGGACCACGGACGGATACCTTGGATCCATTGACCTAGGGCAGGTCTAATCACCTGGGATTCGAACCCACGGTGGGAATAAGGGAAAAGAGTTGAAGGGAGGGACACAAATGGTTCCAGAAACCAAACTACACATAAACCCGGACACTCACACACACACACACACACACACATACACACACACACACACACACTCACCAGGACACTCACAGGGACACTCACTCAGACACACATCCATAGACACAAACTGTAATAAGGAAGACCATCTGAGGGAACACAGATTGCCTCGTGGACCCACAGGTATACCCGAACACACACACTCACCCGGACACTCACAGGGACACTCACCCAGACACACATTCATAGACACATTCTCAGTCGACTTGAGAATGGTCAAGGACTTACCGAAACGTCGTCGTTCCTTCACCTTCTAGTGTGTGGTCTGGTCAACATACTTTAGCCGCGTTATTGTGACTCATCGCCTGCATCCATAGACACAAACTGTGATAAAGAAGACCATCTGAGGGGACACAGATGGCCTCGTGGACTCACAGGTATAACCGGACACACACTCACCCGAACACTCACACAGACACACATCTATACACAAAAACTGTGATAAGGGAGACCATCTGAGGGGACACAGATGGCCTCGTGGACCCACAGGTATAACCGGACAAACACTCCCCCAAACACTCACAGGGACACTCAAACAAACACACAGACAGACATCCATAGACACAAAAATAAATTTTTATACCGAAAATTTAAAAATTAATGATAAATAAGGCAACGAAACGAAAAAATAAATACAATTTAATCATAATATTTATATTACAACCCCCAAACTCATCCAGCTCCTTGGATTGCGGGCAGGAAGCATGGATGCTGTGAGCCATTCCTCTCTGGATCTCCACACTAAGGCGCTGAAAGAGAAAACTGACGGCTGTAGGGTCTCTAGTTGTTTCAATTAGCTTCGACCCCAGCTCCTTCAAAAAACTTGCAGCACTTTTACCCCAGGCACCAAGTGTCTCTGAGGCAATGGGGACAAAATTGTAGTAGTGATCAAGGTCTCCGTTTTTATGTGACTTGGCTGCTTCCCAGTGATTGGCAGCACCTCCTGCCTGAGCAGCACTGAAGTTAACATAGGTGTTGCCTAAAGTTGAAACGCAAGTGTAGTCCCACAATAACTGTCTACCATTCTTCCAGGGGTTCACCGTGATCCCATCTGGGCGACCAACAGGCTCATCAGAGTTGCGGGGCAATACGGAACGGGACTCTCTCTCTGCTGGACAACCTTCCGTGATAAGGCTTCTCTTTATAATGTCGTTAACATCGCAGTGTCTTGCATGCCATCCTCCTGTCCTTTGGCAGAGAAGGCCATGTCGTCCGTACCTGTCGGCCACTGCCTCGCCACCAAAACCCCTGTATTCGGTGTGGATTCGGGCAGTGAGGCGGAGAGCCACAGCCATTCAGAGGGCCTGTGGTGAGACGAGTGCTAGTAGCTGATATTGGGGGTTGCTAATAGCAAGTCCTCTGCATGGGGAGCTGCTACAGCTCTAAGTCGGGCAGTATCATGTGGTGTTGTCGCAGCTTACAGTAATGTTGGAGCTACTTTGTCGGCAATGGGGCGATCCCAACTGGATTGCTAATATATATATTTTATATATATATATATTAATATATATATATATATATATATATATATATATATATATATATATATATATATATATATATATATATATATATATATCTATATATATATATATATATATATATGTATATATATATATATATATATATATATTATATATATATATATATATATATATAATATATATATATATATATATATATATATATGCTGGAGGCTGTAGCTATCCACAGATTTTTTTGAATATATTTATTATTATATTATTAAGGCTTATTTTTACCAAATTAGAGGGGAAATGGTCTGAGGTAGGGAACGGACATAGGATGGTAGGTGTAGACATTAGTTAAAGTATTTTGGAATAATTATTATTTATTCTCACCCCTCCCCCCCTCTCTCCCTGTTGATTCAATTAAGGTTAATTGTGAATTATTACTGGAGATGGTTGAAGACTTTTTCGTAATCAGAAAAAATGATTTCCTTAAATTAAACACATAAAGTAGTTTAATTTTGGTCCTATTGATCCTAATTTTTGTAAGAGGGAAGAGGTACAAAGCCGGTGGGGGGGGGCGGGAGATTTAGAGGTGGTATAAAGAGGGAGAACAGGAGAAGAGGTGTAGGTGAGGTGAAAGAGGGATGAAGAGGGAGTGAAGGAGGTACTGGGGGAGGTAAGAGGACGATGAGAAGGACTGGTGCTGGGAGGGAGGACTACGGGAAGGGTAAGAAGGGAAGGACTAGCAGCGGGAGGGAGGGAGGGAAGGAAGACAGTAAGGAGGGCGAGAGTGAGAAACGGCGGAAGGAGTGAGAACGAAGGTAAAGAACTGCCCCGAGAGTTAAGACGATGGGAAGGGCGGGATGGAATAGGGGCGGGTATGGGAAGGGCAGAAGGAGGGAGGATGAGCAGGGTTACGGGAGGGTGGAAAAAAGAAGGAGCCGGTACGGGAGGAGGGAGTTTGGGAAAACGATAGGAGACGGAGTGGGGAGTATGTAGATAGATTAATGGTTAGATAGATGAGTAGGATAGATGGAAAGAGAAGTAGATGAATAAATAGATTGATAGATAAGTAGAATGATAAATGGATAGATTAATGGAAAATGGTTAGTAGGATCGTCGGATACAAATAGATAGAGAGATAGATATAAATAGTAATAGATAGATATATGGATGGATACGTTGATTGATAAATATATACATGACGGATAGACGGATCCATAGATGAGTTGATGGATGAAAAGACAGATGAGTAGATGGATGGATAAACAGTCGAGTAGATGGACGGATACATAGTAAGATAGATGTATATAATGAAAAATTGTTGGTTTATGGGAAGATAGATTGATGGATTGACAATTATAAATAGATAAATAAAGGGCTACATTGATGGATACATTTGTGCTAGGTGAACAGGTGAATCAGGTTAAAGAATATCTGCCGATTTCCTCTTGCGTCAACCGGGATTCGAACGAGGACCTTAAGAATTACAACCAATAAACTCTCTCCATTTAGACAGTTGGCTACTAGTTCGCGTGTGTGTGTGTGTGTACTCACCTATTTGTGCATGCGGGGGTTGAGCTATGGTTCTTTGGTCCCACCTCTCAACTGTCAATCAACTGGTGTACAGATTCCTGAGCCTACTGGGCTCAATCATATCTACATTTGAAACTGTGTATGGAGTCAGCCTCCACCACATCACTGCTTAATGCATTCCATCCGTTAACTACTCTGACACTGAAAAAGTTACTTCTAACGTCTCTGTGGCTCATGTGGGTACTCAGTTTCCACCTGTGTCCCCTTGTTTGCGTCCCACCAGTGTTGAATAGTTTATCCTTGTTTACCCGGTCGATTCCTCTGAGGGTTGTGTAGGTTGTGATCATGTCTCCCCTTACTCTTCTGTCTTCCAGTGCCGTAAGGTGCATTTCCCGCAGCCTTTCCTCGTAACTCATGCCTCTTAGTTCTGGGACTAGTCTAGTGGCATACCTTTGGACTTTTTCCTGCTTCATCTTCTGCTTGACAAGATACGGACTCCATGCTGGGGCCGCATACTCCAGGATTGGTCTTACATATGTGGTGTACAAGATTCTGAATGATTCCTTACACAGATTCCTGAAGGCTGTTCTGATGTTAGGCAGTCTCGCATATGCCGCAGACGTTATTCTTTTTATGTATGCTTCAGGAGACAGGTTTGGTGTGATATCAACTCCTAGATCTTTCTCTCAGTCCGTTTCATTAAGTTCTTCATCTCCTATTCTGTATCCTGTGTCTGGCCTCCTGTTTCCACTGTGTGTGTGTGTGTGTATGCGTGTGTGTTAGTGAGAAATAAATGTAGTTGATATAAAAGAGGAAAAATACATTTGTTAGAAAGGCGGGGTCCAAGAGCTAATAACTCGATTTTGCAGACACAAATAATAAATACAAGGAATAAATACACACACACACACACATTAGTTGATAAAGGACTGTTTTGTGTGTATACCTATGTATACTATTGTCAGGAGCGACAGACAAGTGCAGCTATGTGTGTTTATGTGTACCTGCAATTGGACTGACATGTGTACGGTAATTATCTGTGTGTTAATTGTAAAAGGAACATATTAGTGAATGTTTTTTTTATGTAAATTGAATGACATATATACATGTACGCGTGTTTAGTGTTACTGTAATTTATAATGTTAGCGTGTGTACGTTTGAATGACATAGTGTCCCATCATTGTCACATTTTTTGTTACATGTTTACTATTGTCAGGAGCGACAGACAAGTGCAGCTATGTGTGTCTATGTGTACCTGCAATTGGACTGACACGTGTATGGTAATTATCTATCTGTCCATTGTTAAAGGAACATATTAGTGAATGTTTATTTATGTAAATTGATTGACATATGTACGTGTACGCGTGTTTAGTGGTACTGTAATTTACATACTTAACAGGTTTATGTTTGAATTAAATAGTATCCCATCATCGTCTCATTTTTTGTTACTATTTTGCTGTTCATTCTCAATCTCTCTGACTCCCGAGGACCATTTGTGCTCATGTGTGTTTATTAAAGGAAAATAATCATATTTTGTTTACAAAATAACTTGTATTTATTTTCCAAAAAATGTTTTCAAAGAAAAAGTAATTGTCTAGTAAGCATTCATTTTTCTAACATACAAGACAGTTACTCACTACCTTACAGCAGTCAGGAACACTTTTGTTACTATCTCTTCACAGCGTCTTTTACATAAATACCCTATCTTAACAAATTCAATCATTAAATTCATAACTGGCAACCCCCTCGGCCCCCTCCCCCACAGGTCCAAGGCCACCGAGTGACTAACCCCACACCAATTCCCCAACCCAGGAAGCATCATTCCTTTCCCCTAACCTCTCCCAAATTATGTTTTTGACGAGTACACGCACTACGGGGCCTGACAGCTGAGTAGACAGCGCTCTCAACTCGTAATCCTAGCGTCCGTGTTCGATCCTCCGGTGATGGCAGAAACGAAACTGGGCAGTTTCTTTCACACTGTTGTTCCTGTTACCTAGCAGTAAATAGGTACCAGGGATTTAAACAGCTGTTATGGGCTGCTTCCTCTGTGTGTGTGTGTGTGTGTGTGTGTGTGTGTGTGTACTCACCTAGTTGTACTTGCGGGGGTTGAGCTCTGGCTCTTTGGTCCGGAGTGTGTGGAAAAATTTGTGTTAGTTACAAGTTAGTAATAGTTGATGGTGAATACTAACCCAAGCACGATCTCGTATAATACACTACACACGCCAACCCCCCCTCTCTCCCCCCAAATCACTCTACCTAAGTCATTAACAAATTAATACACATCAATTAATACACCAAAAATACTAACTATAAATAAAGGGTCCAAATTTGAGACAAACAGCGACTCCAGCGTGGTCTAGTCGGATGAGAACGTGTTCTCATCTGGATAGATTGCGATCGAGCCTGTCGGAACGGTTACGTAACTACAGGGCACTAATTTATGTGGTCCCCTCCTGTAGCTGCCTCTGTATCGAAAGGTTCTCTGGATAGCTGGAATTAGCCTGACTCCTAGTAAAGTAGGGAAGAGGTGAAATCCGTTGGGACCACGGACGGATACCTTGGATCCATTGACCTAGGGCAGGTCTAATCACCTGGGATTCGAACCCACGGTGGGAATAAGGGAAAAGAGTTGAAGGGAGGGACACAAATGGTTCCAGAAACCAAACTACACATAAACCCGGACACTCACACACACACACACACACATACACACACACACACACACACACACACACTCACCAGGACACTCACAGGGACACTCACTCAGACACACATCCATAGACACAAACTGTAATAAGGAAGACCATCTGAGGGAACACAGATTGCCTCGTGGACCCACAGGTATACCCGAACACACACACTCACCCGGACACTCACAGGGACACTCACCCAGACACACATTCATAGACACATTCTCAGTCGACTTGAGAATGGTCAAGGACTTACCGAAACGTCGTCGTTCCTTCACCTTCTAGTGTGTGGTCTGGTCAACATACTTTAGCCGCGTTATTGTGACTCATCGCCTGCATCCATAGACACAAACTGTGATAAAGAAGACCATCTGAGGGGACACAGATGGCCTCGTGGACTCACAGGTATAACCGGACACACACTCACCCGAACACTCACACAGACACACATCTATACACAAAAACTGTGATAAGGGAGACCATCTGAGGGGACACAGATGGCCTCGTGGACCCACAGGTATAACCGGACAAACACTCCCCCAAACACTCACAGGGACACTCAAACAAACACACAGACAGACATCCATAGACACAAAAATAAATTTTTATACCGAAAATTTAAAAATTAATGATAAATAAGGCAACGAAACGAAAAAATAAATACAATTTAATCATAATATTTATATTACAACCCCCAAACTCATCCAGCTCCTTGGATTGCGGGCAGGAAGCATGGATGCTGTGAGCCATTCCTCTCTGGATCTCCACACTAAGGCGCTGAAAGAGAAAACTGACGGCTGTAGGGTCTCTAGTTGTTTCAATTAGCTTCGACCCCAGCTCCTTCAAAAAACTTGCAGCACTTTTACCCCAGGCACCAAGTGTCTCTGAGGCAATGGGGACAAAATTGTAGTAGTGATCAAGGTCTCCGTTTTTATGTGACTTGGCTGCTTCCCAGTGATTGGCAGCACCTCCTGCCTGAGCAGCACTGAAGTTAACATAGGTGTTGCCTAAAGTTGAAACGCAAGTGTAGTCCCACAATAACTGTCTACCATTCTTCCAGGGGTTCACCGTGATCCCATCTGGGCGACCAACAGGCTCATCAGAGTTGCGGGGCAATACGGAACGGGACTCTCTCTCTGCTGGACAACCTTCCGTGATAAGGCTTCTCTTTATAATGTCGTTAACATCGCAGTGTCTTGCATGCCATCCTCCTGTCCTTTGGCAGAGAAGGCCATGTCGTCCGTACCTGTCGGCCACTGCCTCGCCACCAAAACCCCTGTATTCGGTGTGGATTCGGGCAGTGAGGCGGAGAGCCACAGCCATTCAGAGGGCCTGTGGTGAGACGAGTGCTAGTAGCTGATATTGGGGGTTGCTAATAGCAAGTCCTCTGCATGGGGAGCTGCTACAGCTCTAAGTCGGGCAGTATCATGTGGTGTTGTCGCAGCTTACAGTAATGTTGGAGCTACTTTGTCGGCAATGGGGCGATCCCAACTGGATTGCTTATGGGCTTATATATATATATATATATATATATATTATATATATATATATATATATATATATATATATATATATATATATATATATATATATATATATATATATGCTGGAGGCTGTAGCTATCCACAGATTTTTTTGAATATATTTATTATTATATTATTAAGGCTTATTTTTACCAAATTAGAGGGGAAATGGTCTGAGGTAGGGAACGGACATAGGATGGTAGGTGTAGACATTAGTTAAAGTATTTTGGAATAATTATTATTTATTCTCACCCCTCCCCCCCTCTCTCCCTGTTGATTCAATTAAGGTTAATTGTGAATTATTACTGGAGATGGTTGAAGACTTTTTCGTAATCAGAAAAAATGATTTCCTTAAATTAAACACATAAAGTAGTTTAATTTTGGTCCTATTGATCCTAATTTTTGTAAGAGGGAAGAGTACAAAGCCGGTGGGGGGGCGGGAGATTTAGAGGTGGTATAAAGAGGGAGAACAGGAGAAGAGGTGTAGGTGAGGTGAAAGAGGGATGAAGAGGGAGTGAAGGAGGTACTGGGGGAGGTAAGAGGACGATGAGAAGGACTGGTGCTGGGAGGGAGGACTACGGGAAGGGTAAAAGGGAAGGACTAGCAGCGGGAGGGAGGGAGGGAAGGAAGACAGTAAGGAGGGCGAGAGTGAGAAACGGCGGAAGGAGTGAGAACGAAGGTAAAGAACTGCCCCGAGAGTTAAGACGATGGGAAGGGCGGGATGGAATAGGGGCGGGTATGGGAAGGGCAGAAGGAGGGAGGATGAGCAGGGTTACGGGAGGGTGGAAAAAAGAAGGAGCCGGTACGGGAGGAGGGAGTTTGGGAAAACGATAGGAGACGGAGTGGGGAGTATGTAGATAGATTAATGGTTAGATAGATGAGTAGATGGAAAGAGAAGTAGATGAATAAATAGATTGATAGATAAGTAGAATGATAAATGGATAGATTAATGGAAAATGAGTTAGTAGGATCGTCGGATACAAATAGATAGAGAGATAGATATAAATAGTAATAGATAGATATATGGATGGATACGTTGATTGATAAATATATACAGACGGATAGACGGATCCATAGATGAGTTGATGGATGAAAAGACAGATGAGTAGATGGATGGATAAACAGTCGAGTAGATGGACGGATACATAGTAAGATAGATGTATATAATGAAAAATTGTTGGTTTATGGGAAGATAGATTGATGGATTGACAATTATAAATAGATAAATAAAGGGCTACATTGATGGATACATTTGTGCTAGGTGAACAGGTGAATCAGGTTAAAGAATATCTGCCGATTTCCTCTTGCGTCAACCGGGATTCGAACGAGGACCTTAAGAATTACAACCAATAAACTCTCTCCATTTAGACAGTTGGCTACTAGTTCGCGTGTGTGTGTGTGTGTACTCACCTATTTGTGCATGCGGGGGTTGAGCTATGGTTCTTTGGTCCCACCTCTCAACTGTCAATCAACTGGTGTACAGATTCCTGAGCCTACTGGGCTCAATCATATCTACATTTGAAACTGTGTATGGAGTCAGCCTCCACCACATCACTGCTTAATGCATTCCATCCGTTAACTACTCTGACACTGAAAAAGTTACTTCTAACGTCTCTGTGGCTCATGTGGGTACTCAGTTTCCACCTGTGTCCCCTTGTTTGCGTCCCACCAGTGTTGAATAGTTTATCCTTGTTTACCCGGTCGATTCCTCTGAGGGTTGTGTAGGTTGTGATCATGTCTCCCCTTACTCTTCTGTCTTCCAGTGCCGTAAGGTGCATTTCCCGCAGCCTTTCCTCGTAACTCATGCCTCTTAGTTCTGGGACTAGTCTAGTGGCATACCTTTGGACTTTTTCCTGCTTCATCTTCTGCTTGACAAGATACGGACTCCATGCTGGGGCCGCATACTCCAGGATTGGTCTTACATATGTGGTGTACAAGATTCTGAATGATTCCTTACACAGATTCCTGAAGGCTGTTCTGATGTTAGGCAGTCTCGCATATGCCGCAGACGTTATTCTTTTTATGTATGCTTCAGGAGACAGGTTTGGTGTGATATCAACTCCTAGATCTTTCTCTCAGTCCGTTTCATTAAGTTCTTCATCTCCTATTCTGTATCCTGTGTCTGGCCTCCTGTTTCCACTGTGTGTGTGTGTGTGTATGCGTGTGTGTTAGTGAGAAATAAATGTAGTTGATATAAAAGAGGAAAAATACATTTGTTAGAAAGGCGGGGTCCAAGAGCTAATAACTCGATTTTGCAGACACAAATAATAAATACAAGGAATAAATACACACACACACACACATTAGTTGATAAAGGACTGTTTTGTGTGTATACCTATGTATACTATTGTCAGGAGCGACAGACAAGTGCAGCTATGTGTGTTTATGTGTACCTGCAATTGGACTGACATGTGTACGGTAATTATCTGTGTGTTAATTGTAAAAGGAACATATTAGTGAATGTTTTTTTTATGTAAATTGAATGACATATATACATGTACGCGTGTTTAGTGTTACTGTAATTTATAATGTTAGCGTGTGTACGTTTGAATGACATAGTGTCCCATCATTGTCACATTTTTTGTTACATGTTTACTATTGTCAGGAGCGACAGACAAGTGCAGCTATGTGTGTCTATGTGTACCTGCAATTGGACTGACACGTGTATGGTAATTATCTATCTGTCCATTGTTAAAGGAACATATTAGTGAATGTTTATTTATGTAAATTGATTGACATATGTACGTGTACGCGTGTTTAGTGGTACTGTAATTTACATACTTAACAGGTTTATGTTTGAATTAAATAGTATCCCATCATCGTCTCATTTTTTGTTACTATTTTGCTGTTCATTCTCAATCTCTCTGACTCCCGAGGACCATTTGTGCTCATGTGTGTTTATTAAAGGAAAATAATCATATTTTGTTTACAAAATAACTTGTATTTATTTTCCAAAAAAATGTTTTCAAAGAAAAAGTAATTGTCTAGTAAGCATTCATTTTTCTAACATACAAGACAGTTACTCACTACCTTACAGCAGTCAGGAACACTTTTGTTACTATCTCTTCACAGCGTCTTTTACATAAATACCCTATCTTAACAAATTCAATCATTAAATTCATAACTGGCAACCCCCTCGGCCCCCTCCCCCACAGGTCCAAGGCCACCGAGTGACTAACCCCACACCAATTCCCCAACCCAGGAAGCATCATTCCTTTCCCCTAACCTCTCCCAAATTATGTTTTTGACGAGTACACGCACTACGGGGCCTGACAGCTGAGTAGACAGCGCTCTCAACTCGTAATCCTAGCGTCCGTGTTCGATCCTCCGGTGATGGCAGAAACGAAACTGGGCAGTTTCTTTCACCCTGTTGTTCCTGTTACCTAGCAGTAAATAGGTACCAGGGATTTAAACAGCTGTTATGGGCTGCTTCCTCTGTGTGTGTGTGTGTGTGTGTGTGTGTGTGTGTGTGACTCACCTAGTTGTACTTGCGGGGGTTGAGCTCTGGCTCTTTGGTCCGGAGTGTGTGGAAAAATTTGTGTTAGTTACAAGTTAGTAATAGTTGATGGTGAATACTAACCCAAGCACGATCTCGTATAATACACTACACACGCCAACCCCCCCTCTCTCCCCCCAAATCACTCTACCTAAGTCATTAACAAATTAATACACATCAATTAATACACCAAAAATACTAACTATAAATAAAGGGTCCAAATTTGAGACAAACAGCGACTCCAGCGTGGTCTAGTCGGATGAGAACGTGTTCTCATCTGGATAGATTGCGATCGAGCCTGTCGGAACGGTTACGTAACTACAGGGCACTAATTTATGTGGTCCCCTCCTGTAGCTGCCTCTGTATCGAAAGGTTCTCTGGATAGCTGGAATTAGCCTGACTCCTAGTAAAGTAGGGAAGAGGTGAAATCCGTTGGGACCACGGATGGATACCTTGGATCCATTGACCTAGGGCAGGTCTAATCACCTGGGATTCGAACCCACGGTGGGAATAAGGGAAAAGAGTTGAAGGGAGGGACACAAATGGTTCCAGAAACCAAACTACACATAAACCCGGACACTCACACACACACACACACACACATACACACACACACACACACACACACACTCACCAGGACACTCACAGGGACACTCACTCAGACACACATCCATAGACACAAACTGTAATAAGGAAGACCATCTGAGGGAACACAGATTGCCTCGTGGACCCACAGGTATACCCGAACACACACACTCACCCGGACACTCACAGGGACACTCACCCAGACACACATTCATAGACACATTCTCAGTCGACTTGAGAATGGTCAAGGACTTACCGAAACGTCGTCGTTCCTTCACCTTCTAGTGTGTGGTCTGGTCAACATACTTTAGCCGCGTTATTGTGACTCATCGCCTGCATCCATAGACACAAACTGTGATAAAGAAGACCATCTGAGGGGACACAGATGGCCTCGTGGACTCACAGGTATAACCGGACACACACTCACCCGAACACTCACACAGACACACATCTATACACAAAAACTGTGATAAGGGAGACCATCTGAGGGGACACAGATGGCCTCGTGGACCCACAGGTATAACCGGACAAACACTCCCCCAAACACTCACAGGGACACTCAAACAAACACACAGACAGACATCCATAGACACAAAAATAAATTTTTATACCGAAAATTTAAAAATTAATGATAAATAAGGCAACGAAACGAAAAAATAAATACAATTTAATCATAATATTTATATTACAACCCCCAAACTCATCCAGCTCCTTGGATTGCGGGCAGGAAGCATGGATGCTGTGAGCCATTCCTCTCTGGATCTCCACACTAAGGCGCTGAAAGAGAAAACTGACGGCTGTAGGGTCTCTAGTTGTTTCAATTAGCTTCGACCCCAGCTCCTTCAAAAAACTTGCAGCACTTTTACCCCAGGCACCAAGTGTCTCTGAGGCAATGGGGACAAAATTGTAGTAGTGATCAAGGTCTCCGTTTTTATGTGACTTGGCTGCTTCCCAGTGATTGGCAGCACCTCCTGCCTGAGCAGCACTGAAGTTAACATAGGTGTTGCCTAAAGTTGAAACGCAAGTGTAGTCCCACAATAACTGTCTACCATTCTTCCAGGGGTTCACCGTGATCCCATCTGGGCGACCAACAGGCTCATCAGAGTTGCGGGGCAATACGGAACGGGACTCTCTCTCTGCTGGACAACCTTCCGTGATAAGGCTTCTCTTTATAATGTCGTTAACATCGCAGTGTCTTGCATGCCATCCTCCTGTCCTTTGGCAGAGAAGGCCATGTCGTCCGTACCTGTCGGCCACTGCCTCGCCACCAAAACCCCTGTATTCGGTGTGGATTCGGGCAGTGAGGCGGAGAGCCACAGCCATTCAGAGGGCCTGTGGTGAGACGAGTGCTAGTAGCTGATATTGGGGGTTGCTAATAGCAAGTCCTCTGCATGGGGAGCTGCTACAGCTCTAAGTCGGGCAGTATCATGTGGTGTTGTCGCAGCTTACAGTAATGTTGGAGCTACTTTGTCGGCAATGGGGCGATCCCAACTGGATTGCTTATGGGCTTATATATATATATATATATATATATATATATATATATATATATATATATATATATATATATATATATATATATATATATATATATATATATATGCTGGAGGCTGTAGCTATCCACAGATTTTTTTGAATATATTTATTATTATATTATTAAGGCTTATTTTTACCAAATTAGAGGGGAAATGGTCTGAGGTAGGGAACGGACATAGGATGGTAGGTGTAGACATTAGTTAAAGTATTTTGGAATAATTATTATTTATTCTCACCCCTCCCCCCCTCTCCCTGTTGATTCAATTAAGGTTAATTGTGAATTATTACTGGAGATGGTTGAAGACTTTTTCGTAATCAGAAAAAATGATTTCCTTAAATTAAACACATAAAGTAGTTTAATTTTGGTCCTATTGATCCTAATTTTTGTAAGAGGGAAGAGGTACAAAGCCGGTGGGGGGGCGGGAGATTTAGAGGTGGTATAAAGAGGGAGAACAGGAGAAGAGGTGTAGGTGAGGTGAAAGAGGGATGAAGAGGGAGTGAAGGAGGTACTGGGGGAGGTAAGAGGACGATGAGAAGGACTGGTGCTGGGAGGGAGGACTACGGGAAGGGTAAAAGGGAAGGACTAGCAGCGGGAGGGAGGGAGGGAAGGAAGACAGTAAGGAGGGCGAGAGTGAGAAACGGCGGAAGGAGTGAGAACGAAGGTAAAGAACTGCCCCGAGAGTTAAGACGATGGGAAGGGCGGGATGGAATAGGGGCGGGTATGGGAAGGGCAGAAGGAGGGAGGATGAGCAGGGTTACGGGAGGGTGGAAAAAAGAAGGAGCCGGTACGGGAGGAGGGAGTTTGGGAAAACGATAGGAGACGGAGTGGGGAGTATGTAGATAGATTAATGGTTAGATAGATGAGTAGATGGATAGATGGAAAGAGAAGTAGATGAATAAATAGATTGATAGATAAGTAGAATGATAAATGGATAGATTAATGGAAAATGAGTTAGTAGGATCGTCGGATACAAATAGATAGAGAGATAGATATAAATAGTAATAGATAGATATATGGATGGATACGTTGATTGATAAATATATACATTGACGGATAGACGGATCCATAGATGAGTTGATGGATGAAAAGACAGATGAGTAGATGGATGGATAAACAGTCGAGTAGATGGACGGATACATAGTAAGATAGATGTATATAATGAAAAATTGTTGGTTTATGGGAAGATAGATTGATGGATTGACAATTATAAATAGATAAATAAAGGGCTACATTGATGGATACATTTGTGCTAGGTGAACAGGTGAATCAGGTTAAAGAATATCTGCCGATTTCCTCTTGCGTCAACCGGGATTCGAACGAGGACCTTAAGAATTACAACCAATAAACTCTCTCCATTTAGACAGTTGGCTACTAGTTCGCGTGTGTGTGTGTGTGTACTCACCTATTTGTGCATGCGGGGGTTGAGCTATGGTTCTTTGGTCCCACCTCTCAACTGTCAATCAACTGGTGTACAGATTCCTGAGCCTACTGGGCTCAATCATATCTACATTTGAAACTGTGTATGGAGTCAGCCTCCACCACATCACTGCTTAATGCATTCCATCCGTTAACTACTCTGACACTGAAAAAGTTACTTCTAACGTCTCTGTGGCTCATGTGGGTACTCAGTTTCCACCTGTGTCCCCTTGTTTGCGTCCCACCAGTGTTGAATAGTTTATCCTTGTTTACCCGGTCGATTCCTCTGAGGGTTGTGTAGGTTGTGATCATGTCTCCCCTTACTCTTCTGTCTTCCAGTGCCGTAAGGTGCATTTCCCGCAGCCTTTCCTCGTAACTCATGCCTCTTAGTTCTGGGACTAGTCTAGTGGCATACCTTTGGACTTTTTCCTGCTTCATCTTCTGCTTGACAAGATACGGACTCCATGCTGGGGCCGCATACTCCAGGATTGGTCTTACATATGTGGTGTACAAGATTCTGAATGATTCCTTACACAGATTCCTGAAGGCTGTTCTGATGTTAGGCAGTCTCGCATATGCCGCAGACGTTATTCTTTTTATGTATGCTTCAGGAGACAGGTTTGGTGTGATATCAACTCCTAGATCTTTCTCTCAGTCCGTTTCATTAAGTTCTTCATCTCCTATTCTGTATCCTGTGTCTGGCCTCCTGTTTCCACTGTGTGTGTGTGTGTGTATGCGTGTGTGTTAGTGAGAAATAAATGTAGTTGATATAAAAGAGGAAAAATACATTTGTTAGAAAGGCGGGGTCCAAGAGCTAATAACTCGATTTTGCAGACACAAATAATAAATACAAGGAATAAATACACACACACACACACATTAGTTGATAAAGGACTGTTTTGTGTGTATACCTATGTATACTATTGTCAGGAGCGACAGACAAGTGCAGCTATGTGTGTTTATGTGTACCTGCAATTGGACTGACATGTGTACGGTAATTATCTGTGTGTTAATTGTAAAAGGAACATATTAGTGAATGTTTTTTTTATGTAAATTGAATGACATATATACATGTACGCGTGTTTAGTGTTACTGTAATTTATAATGTTAGCGTGTGTACGTTTGAATGACATAGTGTCCCATCATTGTCACATTTTTTGTTACATGTTTACTATTGTCAGGAGCGACAGACAAGTGCAGCTATGTGTGTCTATGTGTACCTGCAATTGGACTGACACGTGTATGGTAATTATCTATCTGTCCATTGTTAAAGGAACATATTAGTGAATGTTTATTTATGTAAATTGATTGACATATGTACGTGTACGCGTGTTTAGTGGTACTGTAATTTACATACTTAACAGGTTTATGTTTGAATTAAATAGTATCCCATCATCGTCTCATTTTTTGTTACTATTTTGCTGTTCATTCTCAATCTCTCTGACTCCCGAGGACCATTTGTGCTCATGTGTGTTTATTAAAGGAAAATAATCATATTTTGTTTACAAAATAACTTGTATTTATTTTCCAAAAAAATGTTTTCAAAGAAAAAGTAATTGTCTAGTAAGCATTCATTTTTCTAACATACAAGACAGTTACTCACTACCTTACAGCAGTCAGGAACACTTTTGTTACTATCTCTTCACAGCGTCTTTTACATAAATACCCTATCTTAACAAATTCAATCATTAAATTCATAACTGGCAACCCCCTCGGCCCCCTCCCCCACAGGTCCAAGGCCACCGAGTGACTAACCCCACACCAATTCCCCAACCCAGGAAGCATCATTCCTTTCCCCTAACCTCTCCCAAATTATGTTTTTGACGAGTACACGCACTACGGGGCCTGACAGCTGAGTAGACAGCGCTCTCAACTCGTAATCCTAGCGTCCGTGTTCGATCCTCCGGTGATGGCAGAAACGAAACTGGGCAGTTTCTTTCACCCTGTTGTTCCTGTTACCTAGCAGTAAATAGGTACCAGGGATTTAAACAGCTGTTATGGGCTGCTTCCTCTGTGTGTGTGTGTGTGTGTGTGTGTGTGTGTGTGTGTACTCACCTAGTTGTACTTGCGGGGGTTGAGCTCTGGCTCTTTGGTCCGGAGTGTGTGGAAAAATTTGTGTTAGTTACAAGTTAGTAATAGTTGATGGTGAATACTAACCCAAGCACGATCTCGTATAATACACTACACACGCCAACCCCCCCTCTCTCCCCCCAAATCACTCTACCTAAGTCATTAACAAATTAATACACATCAATTAATACACCAAAAATACTAACTATAAATAAAGGGTCCAAATTTGAGACAAACAGCGACTCCAGCGTGGTCTAGTCGGATGAGAACGTGTTCTCATCTGGATAGATTGCGATCGAGCCTGTCGGAACGGTTACGTAACTACAGGGCACTAATTTATGTGGTCCCCTCCTGTAGCTGCCTCTGTATCGAAAGGTTCTCTGGATAGCTGGAATTAGCCTGACTCCTAGTAAAGTAGGGAAGAGGTGAAATCCGTTGGGACCACGGAGGATACCTTGGATCCATTGACCTAGGGCAGGTCTAATCACCTGGGATTCGAACCCACGGTGGGAATAAGGGAAAAGAGTTGAAGGGAGGGACACAAATGGTTCCAGAAACCAAACTACACATAAACCCGGACACTCACACACACACACACACACACATACACACACACACACACACACTCACCAGGACACTCACAGGGACACTCACTCAGACACACATCCATAGACACAAACTGTAATAAGGAAGACCATCTGAGGGAACACAGATTGCCTCGTGGACCCACAGGTATACCCGAACACACACACTCACCCGGACACTCACAGGGACACTCACCCAGACACACATTCATAGACACATTCTCAGTCGACTTGAGAATGGTCAAGGACTTACCGAAACGTCGTCGTTCCTTCACCTTCTAGTGTGTGGTCTGGTCAACATACTTTAGCCGCGTTATTGTGACTCATCGCCTGCATCCATAGACACAAACTGTGATAAAGAAGACCATCTGAGGGGACACAGATGGCCTCGTGGACTCACAGGTATAACCGGACACACACTCACCCGAACACTCACACAGACACACATCTATACACAAAAACTGTGATAAGGGAGACCATCTGAGGGGACACAGATGGCCTCGTGGACCCACAGGTATAACCGGACAAACACTCCCCCAAACACTCACAGGGACACTCAAACAAACACACAGACAGACATCCATAGACACAAAAATAAATTTTTATACCGAAAATTTAAAAATTAATGATAAATAAGGCAACGAAACGAAAAAATAAATACAATTTAATCATAATATTTATATTACAACCCCCAAACTCATCCAGCTCCTTGGATTGCGGGCAGGAAGCATGGATGCTGTGAGCCATTCCTCTCTGGATCTCCACACTAAGGCGCTGAAAGAGAAAACTGACGGCTGTAGGGTCTCTAGTTGTTTCAATTAGCTTCGACCCCAGCTCCTTCAAAAAACTTGCAGCACTTTTACCCCAGGCACCAAGTGTCTCTGAGGCAATGGGGACAAAATTGTAGTAGTGATCAAGGTCTCCGTTTTTATGTGACTTGGCTGCTTCCCAGTGATTGGCAGCACCTCCTGCCTGAGCAGCACTGAAGTTAACATAGGTGTTGCCTAAAGTTGAAACGCAAGTGTAGTCCCACAATAACTGTCTACCATTCTTCCAGGGGTTCACCGTGATCCCATCTGGGCGACCAACAGGCTCATCAGAGTTGCGGGGCAATACGGAACGGGACTCTCTCTCTGCTGGACAACCTTCCGTGATAAGGCTTCTCTTTATAATGTCGTTAACATCGCAGTGTCTTGCATGCCATCCTCCTGTCCTTTGGCAGAGAAGGCCATGTCGTCCGTACCTGTCGGCCACTGCCTCGCCACCAAAACCCCTGTATTCGGTGTGGATTCGGGCAGTGAGGCGGAGAGCCACAGCCATTCAGAGGGCCTGTGGTGAGACGAGTGCTAGTAGCTGATATTGGGGGTTGCTAATAGCAAGTCCTCTGCATGGGGAGCTGCTACAGCTCTAAGTCGGGCAGTATCATGTGGTGTTGTCGCAGCTTACAGTAATGTTGGAGCTACTTTGTCGGCAATGGGGCGATCCCAACTGGATTGCTTATGGGCTTATATATATATATATATATATATATATATATATATATATATATATATATATATATATATATATATATATATATATATATATATATATATATATATATATATGCTGGAGGCTGTAGCTATCCACAGATTTTTTTGAATATATTTATTATTATATTATTAAGGCTTATTTTTACCAAATTAGAGGGGAAATGGTCTGAGGTAGGGAACGGACATAGGATGGTAGGTGTAGACATTAGTTAAAGTATTTTGGAATAATTATTATTTATTCTCACCCCTCCCCCCCTCTCTCCCTGTTGATTCAATTAAGGTTAATTGTGAATTATTACTGGAGATGGTTGAAGACTTTTTCGTAATCAGAAAAAATGATTTCCTTAAATTAAACACATAAAGTAGTTTAATTTTGGTCCTATTGATCCTAATTTTTGTAAGAGGGAAGAGGTACAAAGCCGGTGGGGGGGGGGCGGGAGATTTAGAGGTGGTATAAAGAGGGAGAACAGGAGAAGAGGTGTAGGTGAGGTGAAAGAGGGATGAAGAGGGAGTGAAGGAGGTACTGGGGGAGGTAAGAGGACGATGAGAAGGACTGGTGCTGGGAGGGAGGACTACGGGAAGGGTAAAAGGGAAGGACTAGCAGCGGGAGGGAGGGAGGGAAGGAAGACAGTAAGGAGGGCGAGAGTGAGAAACGGCGGAAGGAGTGAGAACGAAGGTAAAGAACTGCCCCGAGAGTTAAGACGATGGGAAGGGCGGGATGGAATAGGGGCGGGTATGGGAAGGGCAGAAGGAGGGAGGATGAGCAGGGTTACGGGAGGGTGGAAAAAAGAAGGAGCCGGTACGGGAGGAGGGAGTTTGGGAAAACGATAGGAGACGGAGTGGGGAGTATGTAGATAGATTAATGGTTAGATAGATGAGTAGATGGATAGATGGAAAGAGAAGTAGATGAATAAATAGATTGATAGATAAGTAGAATGATAAATGGATAGATTAATGGAAAATGAGTTAGTAGGATCGTCGGATACAAATAGATAGAGAGATAGATATAAATAGTAATAGATAGATATATGGATGGATACGTTGATTGATAAATATATACATTGACGGATAGACGGATCCATAGATGAGTTGATGGATGAAAAGACAGATGAGTAGATGGATGGATAAACAGTCGAGTAGATGGACGGATACATAGTAAGATAGATGTATATAATGAAAAATTGTTGGTTTATGGGAAGATAGATTGATGGATTGACAATTATAAATAGATAAATAAAGGGCTACATTGATGGATACATTTGTGCTAGGTGAACAGGTGAATCAGGTTAAAGAATATCTGCCGATTTCCTCTTGCGTCAACCGGGATTCGAACGAGGACCTTAAGAATTACAACCAATAAACTCTCTCCATTTAGACAGTTGGCTACTAGTTCGCGTGTGTGTGTGTGTGTGTACTCACCTATTTGTGCATGCGGGGGTTGAGCTATGGTTCTTTGGTCCCACCTCTCAACTGTCAATCAACTGGTGTACAGATTCCTGAGCCTACTGGGCTCAATCATATCTACATTTGAAACTGTGTATGGAGTCAGCCTCCACCACATCACTGCTTAATGCATTCCATCCGTTAACTACTCTGACACTGAAAAAGTTACTTCTAACGTCTCTGTGGCTCATGTGGGTACTCAGTTTCCACCTGTGTCCCCTTGTTTGCGTCCCACCAGTGTTGAATAGTTTATCCTTGTTTACCCGGTCGATTCCTCTGAGGGTTGTGTAGGTTGTGATCATGTCTCCCCTTACTCTTCTGTCTTCCAGTGCCGTAAGGTGCATTTCCCGCAGCCTTTCCTCGTAACTCATGCCTCTTAGTTCTGGGACTAGTCTAGTGGCATACCTTTGGACTTTTTCCTGCTTCATCTTCTGCTTGACAAGATACGGACTCCATGCTGGGGCCGCATACTCCAGGATTGGTCTTACATATGTGGTGTACAAGATTCTGAATGATTCCTTACACAGATTCCTGAAGGCTGTTCTGATGTTAGGCAGTCTCGCATATGCCGCAGACGTTATTCTTTTTTTATGTATGCTTCAGGAGACAGGTTTGGTGTGATATCAACTCCTAGATCTTTCTCTCAGTCCGTTTCATTAAGTTCTTCATCTCCTATTCTGTATCCTGTGTCTGGCCTCCTGTTTCCACTGTGTGTGTGTGTGTGTATGCGTGTGTGTTAGTGAGAAATAAATGTAGTTGATATAAAAGAGGAAAAATACATTTGTTAGAAAGGCGGGGTCCAAGAGCTAATAACTCGATTTTGCAGACACAAATAATAAATACAAGGAATAAATACACACACACACACACATTAGTTGATAAAGGACTGTTTTGTGTGTATACCTATGTATACTATTGTCAGGAGCGACAGACAAGTGCAGCTATGTGTGTTTATGTGTACCTGCAATTGGACTGACATGTGTACGGTAATTATCTGTGTGTTAATTGTAAAAGGAACATATTAGTGAATGTTTTTTTTATGTAAATTGAATGACATATATACATGTACGCGTGTTTAGTGTTACTGTAATTTATAATGTTAGCGTGTGTACGTTTGAATGACATAGTGTCCCATCATTGTCACATTTTTTGTTACATGTTTACTATTGTCAGGAGCGACAGACAAGTGCAGCTATGTGTGTCTATGTGTACCTGCAATTGGACTGACACGTGTATGGTAATTATCTATCTGTCCATTGTTAAAGGAACATATTAGTGAATGTTTATTTATGTAAATTGATTGACATATGTACGTGTACGCGTGTTTAGTGGTACTGTAATTTACATACTTAACAGGTTTATGTTTGAATTAAATAGTATCCCATCATCGTCTCATTTTTTGTTACTATTTTGCTGTTCATTCTCAATCTCTCTGACTCCCGAGGACCATTTGTGCTCATGTGTGTTTATTAAAGGAAAATAATCATATTTTGTTTACAAAATAACTTGTATTTATTTTCCAAAAAAATGTTTTCAAAGAAAAAGTAATTGTCTAGTAAGCATTCATTTTTCTAACATACAAGACAGTTACTCACTACCTTACAGCAGTCAGGAACACTTTTGTTACTATCTCTTCACAGCGTCTTTTACATAAATACCCTATCTTAACAAATTCAATCATTAAATTCATAACTGGCAACCCCCTCGGCCCCCTCCCCCACAGGTCCAAGGCCACCGAGTGACTAACCCCACACCAATTCCCCAACCCAGGAAGCATCATTCCTTTCCCCTAACCTCTCCCAAATTATGTTTTTGACGAGTACACGCACTACGGGGCCTGACAGCTGAGTAGACAGCGCTCTCAACTCGTAATCCTAGCGTCCGTGTTCGATCCTCCGGTGATGGCAGAAACGAAACTGGGCAGTTTCTTTCACCCTGTTGTTCCTGTTACCTAGCAGTAAATAGGTACCAGGGATTTAAACAGCTGTTATGGGCTGCTTCCTCTGTGTGTGTGTGTGTGTGTGTGTGTGTGTGTGTTACTCACCTAGTTGTACTTGCGGGGGTTGAGCTCTGGCTCTTTGGTCCGGAGTGTGTGGAAAAATTTGTGTTAGTTACAAGTTAGTAATAGTTGATGGTGAATACTAACCCAAGCACGATCTCGTATAATACACTACACACGCCAACCCCCCCTCTCTCCCCCCAAATCACTCTACCTAAGTCATTAACAAATTAATACACATCAATTAATACACCAAAAATACTAACTATAAATAAAGGGTCCAAATTTGAGACAAACAGCGACTCCAGCGTGGTCTAGTCGGATGAGAACGTGTTCTCATCTGGATAGATTGCGATCGAGCCTGTCGGAACGGTTACGTAACTACAGGGCACTAATTTATGTGGTCCCCTCCTGTAGCTGCCTCTGTATCGAAAGGTTCTCTGGATAGCTGGAATTAGCCTGACTCCTAGTAAAGTAGGGAAGAGGTGAAATCCGTTGGGACCACGGACGGATACCTTGGATCCATTGACCTAGGGCAGGTCTAATCACCTGGGATTCGAACCCACGGTGGGAATAAGGGAAAAGAGTTGAAGGGAGGGACACAAATGGTTCCAGAAACCAAACTACACATAAACCCGGACACTCACACACACACACACACACACATACACACACACACACACACACACTCACCAGGACACTCACAGGGACACTCACTCAGACACACATCCATAGACACAAACTGTAATAAGGAAGACCATCTGAGGGAACACAGATTGCCTCGTGGACCCACAGGTATACCCGAACACACACACTCACCCGGACACTCACAGGGACACTCACCCAGACACACATTCATAGACACATTCTCAGTCGACTTGAGAATGGTCAAGGACTTACCGAAACGTCGTCGTTCCTTCACCTTCTAGTGTGTGGTCTGGTCAACATACTTTAGCCGCGTTATTGTGACTCATCGCCTGCATCCATAGACACAAACTGTGATAAAGAAGACCATCTGAGGGGACACAGATGGCCTCGTGGACTCACAGGTATAACCGGACACACACTCACCCGAACACTCACACAGACACACATCTATACACAAAAACTGTGATAAGGGAGACCATCTGAGGGGACACAGATGGCCTCGTGGACCCACAGGTATAACCGGACAAACACTCCCCCAAACACTCACAGGGACACTCAAACAAACACACAGACAGACATCCATAGACACAAAAATAAATTTTTATACCGAAAATTTAAAAATTAATGATAAATAAGGCAACGAAACGAAAAAATAAATACAATTTAATCATAATATTTATATTACAACCCCCAAACTCATCCAGCTCCTTGGATTGCGGGCAGGAAGCATGGATGCTGTGAGCCATTCCTCTCTGGATCTCCACACTAAGGCGCTGAAAGAGAAAACTGACGGCTGTAGGGTCTCTAGTTGTTTCAATTAGCTTCGACCCCAGCTCCTTCAAAAAACTTGCAGCACTTTTACCCCAGGCACCAAGTGTCTCTGAGGCAATGGGGACAAAATTGTAGTAGTGATCAAGGTCTCCGTTTTTATGTGACTTGGCTGCTTCCCAGTGATTGGCAGCACCTCCTGCCTGAGCAGCACTGAAGTTAACATAGGTG
>NW_027189974.1:0-65250 GCF_040958095.1 Procambarus clarkii
TGGCTCTCTGCACGTATTCAGTTTAATATTACGATTTTTATACCCACATATGCCAAGTACTGAAAGTGGCAGAGAGTCACATTTTGCACAAACTCCCCTTCAATTTTCAAAATATCCCAAACATCCCAATTTCGAGGCGCAGAGCCATATTTTGGTGCCAAATTCTGGCTGTCTGCACTTATTCGCAGTTTGAAATTACGAATTTTTTATACCCAACAAATGCGAAGTACTGAAAGAGCGTTTGGTCACATTTGTCCCAAACCTCCAAGCAGTTTTCAAAATATCCCAACATCAATATCGAGGCCTGAGCCATATTTTGGAGCCAAATTCTGGCTCTCTGCACGTATTCAGTTTAAATTACGAATTTTTATACCATATGCCAAGTACTGAAAGCAGCAGTGAGTCACATTTTGCACAAACTCCCCTGCAATTTTCAAAATATCCCAATTTCGAGGCCTGAGCCATATTTTGGAGCCAAATTCTGGCTCTCTGCACGTATTCGCAGTTTGATATTATGACTTTTCTATACCCAACAAATGCCAAGTTTTGAAAGCGGCGTTTGGCCACATTTGTCCCAAACCTCCCTGCAGTCTTCAAAATATCCCAAACATCCCAATTTCGAGGCCTGAGCCATATTTTGGAGTCAAATTCTGGCTCTCAGCACGTATTGGCAGTTTGAAATTGCGAATTTTTATACCCAACATATGCCGAGTACTGAAAGCAGCAGTGAGTCACATTTTGCACAAACTCCCCTGCAGGTTTCAAAATATCCCAAATACCCCAATTTCTAGGCCTAAGCCATATTTTGGAGCCAAATTCTGGCTCTCTGCACGTATTCGCAGTTTGATATTATGACTTTTCTATACCCAACAAATGCCAAGTTTTGAAAGCGGCGTTTGGCCACATTTGTCCCAAACCTCCCTGCAGTCTTCAAAATATCCCAAACATCCCAATTTCGAGGCCTGAGCCATATTTTGGAGCCAAATTCTGGCTCTCTGCACGTATTCGCAGTTTGAAATTACTACTTTTTTATACCCAACATATGCAAAGTACTGAAAGCGGCGTTTGGTGACATTTGTCCCAAACCTCCCTGCAGTTTTCAAAATATCCCAAACATTCCAATATCGAGGCCTGAGCCATATTTTGGAGCCAAATTCAGGCTCTCTGCACGTATTCTCAGTTTGAAATTACGACTTTTTATACCCAACATATGCCAAGTTCTGAAAGCGGCAGTGAGTCACATTTTGCACAAACTCCCCTGCAGGTTTCAAAATATCCCAAATACCCATATTTCGAGGCCTGAGCCATATTTTGGAGCCAAATTCTGGCTCTCTGCACGCATTCGCAGTTTGATATTATGATTTTTTTTACCCAACAAATGCCAAGTTCTGAAAGCGGAGTTTGGCCACATTTGTCCCAAACCTCCCTGCAGTCTTCAAAATATCCCAAACATCCCAATTTCGAGGCCTGAGCCATATTTTGGAGCAAAATTCTGGCCCTCTGAACGTATTCGCAGTTTGAAATTACGACTTTTTTATACCCAACATATGCCAAGTCCTGAAAGCGGCAGTGAGTCACATTTTGCATAAACTCCCCTGCAGTTGTCAAAATATCCAAAACATCCCAATTTCGAGGCCTTAGCCATATTTTGGAGCCAAATTCTGGCTCTCTACACGTATTCGCAGTTTGAAATTACAATTTTTTATACCCAACATATGCGAAGTACTGAAAGCAGCGTTTGGTCACATTTGTCCCAAACCTCCCTGCAGTTTACAAAATATCCCAACCATCTTAATATCGAGGCCTGAAATATATTTTGGAGCCAAATTTTGGCTCTCTGCACGTTTTCGCAGTTTAATATTACGACTTTTTATGCCCAACATATGCCAAGTACTGAAAGCGGCGTTTGGTCATATTTGTCCCAAACGCCCCCTGCAATTTTCAAAATATCCCAAACATTCCAATTTCGAGGCCTGAGCCATATTTTGGAGCCGAATTCTGGCTCTCTGCACGTATTCGCTGTTTGAAATTGCGACTTTTTATACGGAACATATGCCAAGTACTGAAAGCGGCGTTTGGTCACATTTGTCCCAATCCCCACTGCAGTTTTCAAAATATCCCAAACATCCCAATTTCGAGGCCTGAGCCATATTTTGGAGCCAAATTCTGGCTCTCTGCACGTATTCGCAGTTTGAAATTACTACTTTTTTATTCCCAACATATGCGAAGTACTGAAAGCGGCGTTTGGTCACATTTGTCCCAAACCTCCCTGCAGTTTTCAAAATATCGCAAATATCCCAATTTCGAGGCCTGAGCCATTTTTTGAAGCCAAATTCTGGCTCTCTGCACGTATTCGCAGTTTGAAATTCCGACTTTTTATACCCAACATATGCGAAGTACCGAAGCGGCATTTGGTCACATTTGTCCCAAACCCCCCTGCAGTTTTCAAAACCTCCCAAACATCCCAATTTTGAGGCCTGAGCCATATTTTGGAGCCAAATTCTTGCTCTCTGCACGTATTCGCAGTTTGAAATTACGACTTTTTTATACCCAACATACGCCTAGTCCTGAAAGCGGCAGTGAGTCACATTTTGCATAAACTCCCCTGCAGTTTTCAAAATATCCCAAATATCCCAATTTCGAGGCCTGCGCCATTTTTTGGAGCCAAATTCTGGCTCTCTGCACGTATTTGCAGTTTGAAATTGCGACTTTTTATACCCAACAAATGCCAAGTACTGAAAGCGGCAGTGAGTAACATTTTGCACAAACTCCCCTGCAGATTTCAAAATATCCTAAATATCCCAATTTCGAGGCCTGAGCCATATTTTGGAGCCAAATTCTGGCTCTCAGCACGTATTGGCAGTTTGAAATTGCGAATTTTTATACCCAACATATGCCGAGTACTGAAAGCAGCAGTGAGTCACATTTTGCACAATCTCCCCTGCAGGTTTCAAAATATCCCAAATACCCCAATTTCTAGGCCTGAGCCATATTTTGGAGCCAAATTCTGGCTCTCTGCACGTATTCGCAGTTTGAAATTACTACTTTTTTATTCCCAACATATGCGAAATACTGAAAGCGGCGTTTGGTCACAATTGTCCCAAACCTCCCTGCAGTTTTCAAAATATCTCAAACATCCCAATTTCGAGGCCTGAGCCATATTTTGGAGCCAAATTCTGGCTCTCTGCACGTATTCGCAGTTTGAAATTACTACTTTTTTATACCCAACATATGCAAAGTACTGAAAGCGGCGTTTGGTGACATTTGTCCCAAACCTCCCTGCAGTTTTCAAAATATCCCAAACATTCCAATATCGAGGCCTGAGCCATATTTTGGAGCCAAATTCAGGCTCTCTGCACGTATTCTCAGTTTGAAATTACGACTTTTTATACCCAACATATGGCAAGTTCTGAAAGCGGCAGTGAGTCACATTTTGCACAAACTCCCCTGCAGTTTTCAAAATATCCCAATTTCGAGGCCTGAGCCATATTTTGGAGCCAAAATTTGGCTCTCTGCACGTATTCGCAGTTTGAAATTACAACTTTTTATACCCAACATATGCCAAGTACTGAATGCGGCGTTTGGTCACATATGTCCCAAACTTCCATGCAGTTTTCAAAATATCCCAAACATCCCAATATCGAGGCCTGAACCACATTTTAGAGCCAAATTTAGGCTCTCTGCACGTATTCGCAGATTGAAATTACGAATTTTATACCAAACATATGCCAAGTACTGAAAGGGGCAGTGAGTCACATTTTGCACAAACTCCCCTGCAGTTTTCAAAATATCCCAATTTCGAGGCCTGAGCCATATTTTGGAGCCAAATTCTGGCTCTCTGCACGTATTCGCAGTTTGAAATTACAACTTTTTATCACCAACATATGCCAAGTACTGAATGCGGCATTTGGTCACATATGTCCCAAACTTCCCTGCAGTTTTCAAAATATCCCAAACATCCCAATTTCGAGGCCTGAGCCACATTTTAGAGCCAATTTAGCCTCTCTGCACGTATTCGCAGCTTGAAATAACGACTTTTCATACCCAACATATGCCAAGTACTGAAAGTGGCAGTGAGTCACATTTTGCACAAACTCCCCTACAGTTTTCAAAATATCCCAAATATCCCAATTTCGAGGCCTGAGCCATATTTTGGAGCCAAATTCTGGCTCTCTGCACGTATTCGCAGTTTGAAATTACGACTTTTTATACCCAACATATGCGAAGTACCAAAAGCGGCATTTGGTCACATTTGTCCCAAACCCCCTTTAGTTACCAATATATCCCAAATATCCCAATTTCGAGGCCTGAGCCATATTTTGGAGCCAAATTCTGGCTCTCTGCACGTATTCGCAGTTTGAAATTACAACTTTTTATACCCAACATATGCCAAGTACTGAATGCGGCGTTTGGTCACATATGTCCCAAACTTCCATGCAGCTTTCAAAATATCCCAAACATCCCAATATCGAGGCCTGAACCACATTTTAGAGCCAAATTTAGGCTCTCTGCACGTATTCGCAGCTTGAAATAACAACTTTTTATACCCAACATATGCCAAGTACTGAAAAAGGCAGTGAGTCACATTTTGCACAAACTCCCCTGCAGTTTTCAAAATATCACAAATATCCCAATTTCGAGGCCTGAGCCATTTTTGGAGCCAAATTCTGGCTCTCTGCACGTATTCGCAGTTTGAAATTACGACTTTTTATACCCAACAAATGCCAAGTACTGAAATCGGCAGTGAGTAACATTTTGCACAAACTCCCCTGCAGTTTTCAAAATATCCCTAATATCCCAATTTCGAGGCCTGAGCCATATTTTGGAGCCAAATTCTGGCTCTCTGCACGTATTCGCAGTTTGAAATTACGACTTTTTTATACCCAACATATGCCAAGTACTGACAGCGGCGTTTGGTCACATTTGTCCCAAACCTCCCTGCAGTCTTCAAAATATCCGAAACATCCCAATTTTGAGGCCAGAGTCATATTTTGGAGCCAAATTATGGCTCTCTGCACGTATTCGCAGTTTGATATTACGACTTTTTATATCCAACATATGCCAAGTACTGAAAGTGGCAGAGTCACATTTTGCACAAACTTCCCTTCAAATTTCAAAATATCCCAAACATCCCAATTTCGAGGCCGGAGCCATATTTTGGTGCCAAATTCTGGCTCTCTGCACTTATTCGCAGTTTGAAATTACGAATTTTTTATACCCACAAATGCGAAGTACTAAAAGTAGCGTTTGGTCACATTTGTAGCTAACCTCCAAGCAGTTTTCAAAATATCACTACCATCTTAATATCGAGGCCTGAGCCATATTTTGGAGCCAAATTCTGGCTCTCTGCACGTATTGGCAGTTTAATATTACGAATTTTTATACCCATCATACGCCAAGTACTGAAAGCAGCAGTGAGTCACATTTTGCACAAACTCCCCTGCAATTTTCAAAATATCCCAAATATCCCAATTTCGAGGCACGAGCCATATTTTGGAGCCAAATTCAGGCTGTCTGCACGTATTCGCAGTTTGAAATTACTACTTTTTATACCCAACATATGCGAATTACTGAGAGCGGCGTTTGGTCACATTTGTCCCAAACCTCCCTGCAGTTTTCAAAATATCCCAAACATCACAATTTCGAGGCCTGAGCTTTATTTTGGAGACAAATTGTGTGTCTCTGCACGTATTCGCAGTTTGAAATTACTACTTTTTTATCACCAACATATGCAAAGTACTGAAAGCGGCGTTTGGTCACATTTGTCCCAAACCTCCCTGCAGTTTTCAAAATATCCCAAACATTCCAATAACGAGGCCTGAGCCATATTTTTGAGCCAAATTCAGGCTCTCTGCACGTATTCTCAGTTTGAAATTACGAATTTTATACCAAATATATGCCAAGTACTGAAAGCGGCAGTGAGTCACATTTTGAACAAACTCCCCTGCAGTTTTCAAAATATCCCAATTTCGAGGCCTGAGCCATATTTGGAGCCAAATTCTGGCTCTCTGCACGTATTCGCAGTTTGAAATTACAACTTTTTATCACCAACATATGCCAAGTACTGAATGCGGCATTTGGTCACATATGTCCCAAACTTCCCTGCAGTTTTCAAAATATCCCAAACATCCCAATTTCGAGGCCTGAGCCACATTTTAGAGCCAATTTAGCCTCTCTGCACGTATTCGCAGCTTGAAATAACGACTTTTTATACCCAACATATGCCAAGTACTGAAAGTGGCAGTGAGTCACATTTTGCACAAACTCCCCTGCAGTTTTCAAAATATCCCAAATATCCCAATTTCGAGGCCTGAGCCATATTTTGGAACCAAATTCTGGCTCTCTGCACGTATTCGCAGTTTGAAATTACGACTTTTTATACCCAACATATGCGAAGTACCAAAAGCGGCATTTGGTCACATTTGTCCCAAACCCCCCTTTAGTTACCAAAATATCCCAAATATCCCAATTTCGAGGCCTGAGCCATATTTTGGAGCCGAATTCTGGCTCTCTGTACGTATTCGCAGTTTGAAATTGCGACTTTTTTAAACCCAACATATGCCAAATACTGAAAGCGGCATTTGGTCACATTTGTCCCAAACCTCCCTGCAGTTTTCAAAATATCCCAAACATCACAATTTCGAGGCCTGAGCGATATTTTGGAGACAAATTGTGTGTCTCTGCACGTATTCGCAGTTTGAAATTACTACTTTTTTTATACCCAACATATGCAAAGTACTGAAAGCGGCGTTTGGTCACATTTGTCCCAAACCTCCCTGCAGTTTTCAAAATATCCCAAACATTCCAATATCGAGGCCTGAGCCATATTTTGGAGCCAAATTCAGGCTCTCTGCACGTATTCTCAGTTTGAAATTACGAATTTTATACCGAACATATGCCAAGTACTGAAAGCGGCAGTGAGTCACATTTTGCACAAACTCCCCTGCAGTTTTCAAAATATCCCAATTTCGAGGCCTGAGCCATATTTTGGAGCCAAATTCTGGCTCTCTGCACGTATTCGCAGTTTGAAATTACAACTTTTTATCCCAAACATATGCCAAGTACTGAACGCGGCATTTGGTCACATATGTCCCAAACTTCCCTGCAGTTTTCAAAATATCCCAAACATCCCAATTTCGAGGCCTGAGCCACATTTTAGAGCCTAATTTAGCCTCTCTGCACGTATTCGCAGCTTGAAATAACGACTTTTATACCCAACATATGCCAAGTCCTGAGAGCGGCAGTGAGTCACATTTTGCACAAACTCCCCTGCAGTTTTCGAAATATCCCAATTTCTAGGCCTGTGCCATATTTTGGAGTCAAATTCAGGCTCTCTGCATGTATTCGCAGTTTGAAATTATGACTTTTTATACCCAACATATGCGAAGACCCAAAAGCGGCATTTGGTCACATTTGTCCCAAACCCCCCTTTAGTTACCCAAATATCCCAAATATCCCAATTTCGAGGCCTGAGCCATATTTTGGAGCCAAATTCCGGCTCTCTGCACGTATTCGCAGTTTGAAATTACGACTTTTTATACCCAACAAATGCCAAGTACTGAAAGCGGCAGTGAGTAACATTTTGCACAAACTCCCCTGCAGTTTTCAAAATATCCCAAATATCCCAATTTCGAGGCCTGAGCCATATTTTGGAGCCAAATTCTGGCTCTCTGCACGTATTCGCAGTTTGAAATTACTACTTTTTTATACCCAACATATGCGAAGTACTGAAAGCGGCGTTTGGTCACATTTGTCCCAAACCTCCCTGCAGTGTTCAAAATATCCCAAACATCCCAATTTCGAGGCCTGAGCCATATTTTGGAGCCAAATTCTGGCCCTAGGCACGCATTCGCAGTTTGAAATTACTACTTTTTTATACCCAACATATGCAAAGTACTGAAAGCGGCGTTTGGTGACATTTGTCCCAAACCTCCCTGCAGTTTTCAAAATATCCCAAACATTCCAATATCGAGGCCTGAGCCATATTTTGGAGCCAAATTCAGGCTCTCTGCACGTATTCTCAGTTTGAAATTACGACTTTTTATACCCAACATATGCCAAGTTCTGAAAGAGGCAGTGAGTCACATTTTGCACAAACTCCCCTGCAGTTTTCAAAATATCCCAATTTCGAGGCCTGAGCCATATTTTGGAGCCAAAATTTGGCTCTCTGCACGTTTTTGCAGTTTGAAATTTCAACTTTTTATACCCAACATATGCCAAGTACTGAATGCGGCGTTTGGTCACATATGTCCCAAACTTCCATGCAGTTTTCAAAATATCCCAAACATCCCAATATCGAGGCCTCAGCCACATTTTAGAGCCAAATTTAGGCTCTCTGCACGTATTCGCAGCTTGAAATAACGACTTTTTATACCCAACATATGCCAAGTACTGAAAAAGGCAGTGAGTCACATTTTGCACAAACTCCCCTGCAGTTTTCAAAATATCCCAAATATCCCAATTTCGAGGCCTGAGCCATATTTTGGAGCCAAATTCTGGCTCTCAGCACGTATTGGCAGTTTGAAATTGCGAATTTTTATACCCAACATATGCCATGTACTGAAAGCAGCAGTGATTCACATTTTGTACAAACTCCCCTGCAGGTTTCAAAATATCCCAAATACCCATATTTCGAGGCCTGAGCCATATTTTGGAGCCAAATTCTGGCTCTCTGCACGCATTCGCAGTTTGATATTATGACTTTTTTTTACCCAACAAATGCCAAGTTCTGAAAGCGGAGTTTGGCCACATTTGTCCCAAACCTCCCTGCAGTCTTCAAAATATCCCAAACATCCCAATTTCGAGGCCTGAGCCATATTTTGGAGCCAAATTCTGGCTCTCTGCACGTATTCGCAGTTTGAAATTACTACTTTTTTATACCCAACATATGCGAAGTACTGAAAGCGGCGTTTGGTCACATTTGTCCCAAACCTCCCTGCAGTGTTCAAAATATCCCAAACATCCCAATTTCGAGGCCTGAGCCATATTTTGGAGCCAAATTCTGGCCCTAGGCACCTATTCGCAGTTTGAAATTACTACTTTTTTATACCCAACATATGCAAAGTACTGAAAGCGGCGTTTGGTGACATTTGTCCCAAACCTCCCTGCAGTTTTCAAAATATCCCAAACATTCCAATATCGAGGCCTGAGCCATATTTTGGAGCCAAATTCAGGCTCTCTGCACGTATTCTCAGTTTGAAATTACGACTTTTTATACCCAACATTTGCCAAGTTCTGAAAGCGGCAGTGAGTCACATTTTGCACAAACTCCCCTGCAGTTTTCAAAATATTCCAATTTCGAGGCCTGAGCCATATTTTGGAGCCAAATTCAGGCTCTCTGCACGTATTCTCAGTTTGAAATTACGACTTTTTATACCCAACATATGCCAAGTCCTGAAAGCGGCAGTGAGTCACATTTTGCATAAACTCCCCTGCAGTTGTCAAAATATCCCAAACATCCCAATTTCGAGGCCTGAGCCATATTTTGGAGCCAAATTCTGGCTCTCTGCACGTATTCGCAGTTTGAAATTACAATTTTTTATACCCAACATATGCGAAGTACTGAAAGCAGCGTTTGGTCACATTTGTCCCAAACCTCCCTGCAGTTTACAAAATATCCCAACCATCTTAATATCGAGGCCTGAAATATATTTTGGAGCCAAATTTTGGCTCTCTGCACGTTTTCGCAGTTTAATATTACGACTTTTTATACCCAACATATGCCAAGTACTGAAAGCGGCGTTTGGTCATATTTGTCCCAAACCCCCCCTGCAGTTTTCAAAATATCCCAAACATCCCAATTTCGAGGCCTGAGCCATATTTTGGAGCCGAATTCTGGCTCTCTGCACGTATTTGCTGTTTGAAATTGCGACTTTTTATACAGAACATATGCCAAGTACTGAAAGCGGCGTTTGGTCACATTTGTCCCAATCCCCCCTGCAGTTTTCAAAATATCCCAAACATCCCAATTTCGAGGCCTGAGCCATATTTTGGAGCCAAATTCTGGCTCTCTGCACGTATTCGCAGTTTGAAATTACGAGTTTTTATACCCAACATATGCCAAGTACTGAAAGCGGCAGAGAGTCACATTTTGCACAAACTCCCCTGCAGTTTTCAAAATATCCCAAATATCCCAATTTTGAGGCCTGAGCCATATTTTGGGGCCAAATTCTGGCTCTCTGCAAGTATTCGCAGTTTGAAATTACGACTTTTTATACCCAACATATGCGAAGTACTGAAAGCGGCGTTTGGTCACATTTGTCCCAAACCTCCCTGCAGTTTTCAAAATATCCCAAACATTCCAATATCGAGGCCGGAGCCATATTTTGGGGCCAAATTAAGGCTCTCTGCACGTATTCTCAGTTTGAAATTACGACTTTTTATACCCAACATATGCCAAGTACTGAAAGTGGCAGTGAGTCATATTTTGCACAAACTCCCCTGCAGTTTTCAAAATATCCCAATTTCGAGGCCTGAGCCATATTTTGGAGCCAAATTCTGGCTCTCTGCACGTATTCGCAGTTTTAAATTACAACTTTTTATACCCAACATATGCCAAGTCCTGAATGCGGCGTTTGGTCATATATGTTCCATACCTCCCTGCAGTTTTCAAAATATTCCAAACATCCCAATTTCGAGGCCTGAGCCTCATTTTAGAGCCAAATTTAGGCTTTCTGCACGTATTCGCAGCTTGAAATAACGACTTTTTATATCCAACATATGCCAAGTACTGAAAGCAGCAGTGAGTCACATTTTGCACAAACTCCCCTGCAGTTTTCAAAATATCCCAAATATCCCAATTTCGAGGCCTGATCCATATTTTGGAGCCAAGTTCTGGCTCTCTGCACGTATTTGCAGTTTTAAATTACAACTTTTTATACCCAACATATGCCAAGTCCTGAATGCGGCGTTTGGTCACATATGTCCCAATCCCCCCTGCAGTTTTCAAAATATCCCAAACACCCCAATTTCGAGGCCTGAGCCATTTTTTGAAGCCAAATTCTGGCTCTCTGCACGTATTCGCAGTTTGAAATTACGACTTTTTATACCCAACATATGCAAAGTACTGAAAGTGGCGTTTGTCCCAAACCTCCCTGCAGTTTTCAAAATATCCCAAACATTCCAATATCGAGGCCTGAGACATATTTTGGAGCCAAATTCAGGCTCTCTGCACGTATTCTCAGTTTGAAATTACGACTTTTTATACCCAACCAATGCCAAGTACTGAAAGCGGCAGTGAGTCACATTTTCCACAAACTCCCCTGCAGTTTTCAAAATATCCCAAATACCCATATTTCGAGGCCTGAGCCATATTTTGGAGCCAAATTCTGGGTCTCTGCACGCATTCGCAGTTTGATATTATGACTTTTTTTTACCCAACAAATGCCAAGTTCTGAAAGCGGAGTTTGGCCACATTTGACCCAAACCTCCCTGCAGTCTTCAAAATATCCCAAACATCCCAATTTCGAGGCCTGAGCCATATTTTGGAGCCAAATTCTGGCCCTCTGAACGTATTCGCAGTTTGAAATACGACTTTTTTATACCCAACATATGCCAAGTCCTGAAAGCGGCAGTGAGTCACATTTTGCATAAACTCCCCTGCAGTTGTCAAAATATCCCAAACATCCCAATTTCGAGACCTGAGCCAATTTTGGAGCCAAATTCATGCTCTCTGCACGTATTCGCAGTTTGAAATTATAATTTTTATACCCAACATATGCGAAGTACTGAAAGCAGCGTTTGGTCACATTTGTCCCAAACCTCCCTGCAGTTTACAAAATATCCCAACCATCTTAATATCGAGGCCTGAAATATATTTTGGAGCCAAATTTTGGCTCTCTGCACGTTTTCGCAGTTTAATATTTCGACTTTTTATACCCAACATATGCCAAGTACTGAAAGCGGCGTTTGGTCATATTTGTCCCAAACCCCTCTGCAGTTTTCAAAATATCCCAAACATCCCAATTTCGAGGCCTGAGCCATATTTTGGAGCCAAATTCTGGCTGTCTGCACGCATTCGCAGTTTGATATTATGACTTTTTTTTACCCAACAAATGCCAAGTTCTGAAAGCGGAGTTTGGCCACATTTGTCCCAAACCTCCCTGCAGTCTTCAAAATATCCCAAACATCCCAATTTCGAGGCCTGAGCCATATTTTGGAGCCAAATTCTGGCTCTCTGCACGTATTCGCAGTTTGAAATTACTACTTTTTTATACCCAACATATGCGAAGTACTGAAAGCGGCGTTTGGTCACATTTGTCGCAAACCTCCCTGCAGTGTTCAAAATATCCCAAACATCCCAATTTCGAGGCCTGTGCCATATTTTGGAGCCAAATTCTGGCCCTAGGCACGTATTCGCAGTTTGAAATTACTACTTTTTTATACCCAACATATGCAAAGTACTGAAAGCGGCGTTTGGTGACATTTGTCCCAAACCTGCCTGCAGTTTTCAAAATATCCCAAACATTCCAATATCGAGGCCTGAGCCATATTTTGGAGCCAAATTCAGGCTCTCTGCACGTATTTTCAGTTTGAAATTACGACTTTTTATACCCAACATATGCCAAGTTCTGAACGCGGCAGTGAGTCACATTTTGCACAAACTCCCCTGCAGTTTTAAAAATATCCCAATTTCGAGGCCTGAGCCATATTTTGGAGCCAAATTTGGCTCTCTGCACGTATTTGCAGTTTGAAATTACAACTTTTTATACCCAACATATGCCAAGTACTGAATGCGGCGTTTGGTCACATATGTCCCAAACTTCCATGCAGTTTTCAAAATATCCCAAACATCCCAATATCGAGGCCTCAGCCACATTTTAGAGCCAAATTTAGGCTCTCTGCACGTATTCGCAGCTTGAAATAACGACTTTTTATACCCAACATATGCCAAGTACTGAAAAAGGCAGTGAGTCACATTTTGCACAAACTCCCCTGCAGTTTTCAAAATATCCCAAATATCCCAATTTCGAGGCCTGAGCCATATTTTGGAGCCAAATTCAGGCTCTCAGCACGTATTGGCAGTTTGAAATTGCGAATTTTTATACCCAACATATGCCAAGTACTGAAAGCTGCAGTGAGTCACATTTGCACAAACTCCCCTGCAGGTTTCAAAATATCCCAAATACCCATATTTCGAGGCCTGAGCCATATTTTGGAGCCAAATTCTGGCTCTCTGCACGCATTCGCAGTTTGATATTTTGACTTTTTTTACCCAACAAATGCCAAGTTCTGAAAGCGGAGTTTGGCCACATTTGTCCCAAACCTCCCTGCAGTCTTCAAAATATCCCAAACATCCCAATTTCGAGGCCTGAGCCATATTTTGGAGCCAAATTCTGGCCCTCTGAACGTATTCGCAGTTTGAAATTACGACTTTTTTATACCCAACATATGCCAAGTCCTGAAAGCGGCAGTGAGTCACATTTTGCATAAACTCCCCTGCAGTTGTCAAAATATCCCAAACATCCCAATTTCGAGGCCTGAGCCATATTTTGGAGCCAAATTCTGGCTCTCTGCACGTATTCGCAGTTTGAAATTACAATTTTTTATACCCAACATATGCGAAGTACTGAGAGCAGCGTTTGGTCACATTTGTCCCAAACCTCCCTGCAGTTTACAAAATATCCCAACCATCTTAATATCGAGGCCTGAAATATATTTTGGAGCCAAATTTTGGCTCTCTGCACGTTTTCGCAGTTTAATATTACGACTTTTTATACCCAACATATGCCAAGTACTGAAAGCGGCGTTTGGTCATATTTGTCCCAAACCCCCCTGCAGTTTTCAAAATATCCCAAACATCCCAATTTCGAGGCCTGAGCCATATTTTGGAGCCAAATTCTGGCTCTCTGCACGTATTCGCAGTTTTAAATTACAACTTTTTATACCCAACATATGCCAAGTCCTGAATGCGGCGTTTGGTCACATATGTCCCAATCCCCCCTGCAGTTTTCAAAATATCCCAAACACCCCAATTTCGAGGCCTGAGCCATTTTTGAAGCCAAATTCTGGCTCTCTGCACGTATTCGCAGTTTGAAATTACGACTTTTTATACCTAACATATGAGAAGTACCGAAAGCGGCATTTGGTCACATTTGTCCCAAACCCCCCTGATGTTTTCAAAATATCCCAAACATCCCAATTTCGAGGCCAGAGCCATATTTTCGAGCCAAATTCTGGCCCTCTGAACGTATTCGCAGTTTGAAATTACTACTTTTTTATACCCAACATATGCAAAGTACTGAAAGTGGCGTTTGTCCCAAACCTCCCTGCAGTTTTCAAAATATCCCAAACATTCCAATATCGAGGCCTGAGCCATATTTTGGAGCCAAATTCAGGCTCTCTGCACGTATTCTCAGTTTGAAATTACGACTTTTTATACCCAACCAATGCCAAGTACTGAAAGCGGCAGTGAGTCACATTTTCCACAAACTCCCCTGCAGTTTTCAAAATATCCCAAATACCCATATTTCGAGGCCTGAGCCATATTTTGGAGCCAAATTCTGGCTCTCTGCACGCATTCGCAGTTTGATATTATGACTTTTTTTACCCAACAAATGCCAAGTTCTGAAAGCGGAGTTTGGCCACATTTGTCCCAAACCTCCCTGCAGTCTTCAAAATATCCCAAACATCCCAATTTCGAGGCCTGAGCCATATTTTGGAGCCAAATTCTGGCCCTCTGAACGTATTCGCAGTTTGAAATTACGACTTTTTTATACCCAACATATGCCAAGTCCTGAAAGCGGCAGTGAGTCACATTTTGCATAAACTCCCCTGCAGTTGTCAAAATATCCCAAACATCCCAATTTCGAGGCCTGAGCCATATTTTGGAGCCAAATTCATGCTCTCTGCACGTATTCGCAGTTTGAATTTATAATTTTTTATACCCAACATATGCGAAGTACTGAAAGCAGCGTTTGGTCACATTTGTCCCAAACCTCCCTGCAGTTTACAAAATATCCCAACCATCTTAATATCGAGGCCTGAAATATATTTTGGAGCCAAATTTTGGCTCTCTGCACGTTTTCGCAGTTTAATATTTCGACTTTTTATACCCAACATATGCCAAGTACTGAAAGCGGCGTTTGGTCATATTTGTCCCAAACCCCTCCGCAGTTTTCAAAATATCCCAAACATCCCAATTTCGAGGCCTGAGCCATATTTTGGAGCCAAATTCTGGCTCTCTGCACGCATTCGCAGTTTGATATTATGACTTTTTTTTACCCAACAAATGCCAAGTTCTGAGAGCGGAGTTTGGCCACATTTGTCCCAAACCTCCCTGCAGTCTTCAAAATATCCCAAACATCCCAATTTCGATGCCTGAGCCATATTTTGGAGCCAAATTCTGGCTCTCTGCACGTATTCGCAGTTTGAAATTACTACTTTTTTATACCCAACATATGCGAAGTACTGAAAGCGGCGTTTGGTCACATTTGTCCCAAACCTCCCTGCAGTGTTCAAAATATCCCAAACATCCCAATTTCGAGGCCTGAGCCATATTTTGGAGCCAAATTCTGGCCCTAGGCACGTATTCGCAGTTTGGAATTACTACTTTTTTATACCCAACATATGCAAAGTACTGAAAGCGGCGTTTGGTGACATTTGTCCCAAACCTCCCTGCAGTTTTCAAAATATCCCAAACATTCCAATATCGAGGCCTGAGCCATATTTTGGAGCCAAATTCAGGCTCTCTGCACGTATTCTCAGTTTGAAATTACGACTTTTTATACCCACATATGCCAAGTTCTGAACGCGGCAGTGAGTCACATTTTGCACAAACTCCCCTGCAGTTTTCAAAATATCCCAATTTCGAGGCCTGAGCCATATTTTGGAGCCAAAATTTGGCTCTCTGCACGTATTTGCAGTTTGAAATTACAACTTTTTATACCCAACATATGCCAAGTACTGAATGCGGCGTTTGGTCACATATGTCCCAAACTTCCATGCAGTTTTCAAAATATCCCAAACATCCCAATATCGAGGCCTCAGCCACATTTTAGAGCCAAATTTAGGCTCTCTGCACGTATTCGCAGCTTGAAATAACGACTTTTATACCCAACATATGCCAAGTACTGAAAAAGGCAGTGAGTCACATTTTGCACAAACTCCCCTGCAGTTTTCAAAATATCCCAAATATCCCAATTTCGAGGGCTGAGCCATATTTTGGAGCCAAATTCTGGCTCTCAGCCCGTATTGGCAGTTTGAAATTGCGAATTTTTATACCCAACATATGCCAAGTACTGAAAGCAGCAGTGAGTCACATTTTGCACAAACTCCCCTGCAGGTTTCAAAATATCCCAAATACCCATATTTCGAGGCCTGAGCCATATTTTGGAGCCAAATTCTGGCTCTCTGCACGCATTCGCAGTTTGATATTTTGACTTTTTTTTACCCAACAAATGCCAAGTTCTGAAAGCGGAGTTTGGCCACATTTGTCCCAAACCTCCCTGCTGTCTTCAAAATATCCCAAACATCCCAATTTCGAGGCCTGAGCCATATTTTGGAGCCAAATTCTGGCCCTCTGAACGTATTCGCAGTTTGAAATTACGACTTTTTTATACCCAACATATGCCAAGTCCTGAAAGCGGCAGTGAGTCACATTTTGCATAAACTCCCCTGCAGTTGTCAAAATATCCCAAACATCCCAATTTCGAGGCCTGAGCCATATTTTGGAGCCAAATTCTGGCTCTCTGCACGTATTCGCAGTTTGAAATTACAATTTTTTATACCCATCATATGCGAAGTACTGAGAGCAGCGTTTGGTCACATTTGTCCCAAACCTCCCTGCAGTTTACAAAATATCCCAACCATCTTAATATCGAGGCCTGAAATATATTTTGGAGCCAAATTTTGGCTCTCTGCACGTTTTCGCAGTTTAATATTACGACTTTTTATACCCAACATATGCCAAGTACTGAAAGCGGCGTTTGGTCATATTTGTCCCAAACCCCCCCTGCAGTTTTCAAAATATCCCAAACATCCCAATTTCGAGGCCTGAGCCATATTTTGGAGCCGAATTCTGGCTCTCTGCACGTATTCGCTGTTTGAAATTGCGACTTTTTATACGGAACATATGCCAAGTACTGAAAGCGGCGTTTGGTCACATTTGTCCCAATCCCCCTGCAGTTTTCAAAATATCCCAAACATCCCAATTTCGAGGCCTGAGCCATATTTTGGAGCCAAATTCTGGCTCTCTGCACGTATTCGCAGTTTGAAATTACGAGTTTTTATACCCAACATATGCCAAGTACTGAAAGCGGCAGAGAGTCACATTTTGCACAAACCCCTGCAGTTTTCAAAATATCCCAAATATCCCAATTTTGAGGCCTGAGCCATATTTTGGAGCCAAATTCTGGCTCTCTGCAAGTATTCGCAGTTTGAAATTACGACTTTTTATACCCAACATATGCGAAGTACTGAAAGCGGCGTTTGGTCACATTTGTCCCAAACCTCCCTGCAGTTTTCAAAATATCCCAAACATTCCAATATCGAGGCCGGAGCCATATTTTGGGGCCAAATTCAGGCTCTCTGCACGTATTCTCAGTTTGAAATTACGACTTTTTATACCCAACATATGCCAAGTACTGAAAGTGGCAGTGATTCATATTTTGCACAAACTCCCCTGCAGTTTTCAAAATATCCCAATTTCGAGGCCTGAGCCATATTTTGGAGCCAAATTCTGGCTCTCTGCACGTATTCGCAGTTTTAAATTACAACTTTTTATACCCAACATATGCCAAGTCCTGAATGCGGCGTTTGGTCACATATGTCCCAATCCCCCTGCAGTTTTCAAAATATCCCAAACACCCCAATTTCGAGGCCTGAGCCATTTTTGAAGCCAAATTCTGGCTCTCTGCACGTATTCGCAGTTTGAAATTACGACTTTTTATACCTAACATATGAGAAGTACCGAAAGCGGCATTTGGTCACATTTGTCCCAAACCCCCTGATGTTTTCAAAATATCCCAAACATCCCAATTTCGAGGCCTGAGCCATATTTTGGAGCCAAATTCTGGCCCTCTGAACGTATTCGCAGTTTGAAATTACTACTTTTTATACCCAACATATGCAAAGTACTGAAAGTGGCGTTTGTCCCAAACCTCCCTGCAGTTTTCAAAATATCCCAAACATTCCAATATCGAGGCCTGAGCCATATTTTGGAGCCAAATTCAGGCTCTCTGCACGTATTCTCAGTTTGAAATTACGACTTTTTATACCCAACAATGCCAAGTACTGAAAGCGGCAGTGAGTCACATTTTCCACAAACTCCCCTGCAGTTTTCAAAATATCCCAAATACCCATATTTCGAGGCCTGAGCCATATTTTGGAGCCAAATTCTGGCTCTCTGCACGCATTCGCAGTTTGATATTATGACTTTTTTTTACCCAACAAATGCCAAGTTCTGAAAGCGGAGTTTGGCCACATTTGTCCCAAACCTCCCTGCAGTCTTCAAAATATCCCAAACATCCCAATTTCAAGGCCTGAGCCATATTTTGGAGCCAAATTCTGGCCCTCTGAACGTATTCGCAGTTGGAAATTACGACTTTTTTATGCCCAACATATGCCAAGTCCTGAAAGCGGCAGTGAGTCACATTTTGCATAAACTCCCCTGCAGTTGTCAAAATATCCCAAACATCCCAATTTCGAGGCCTGAGCCATATTTTGGAGTCAAATTCATGCTCTCTGCACGTATTCGCAGTTTGAAATTATAATTTTTTATACCCAACATATGCGAAGTACTGAAAGCAGCGTTTGGTCACATTTGTCCCAAACCTCCCTGCAGTTTACAAAATATCCCAACCATCTTAATATCGAGGCCTGAATATATTTTGGAGCCAAATTTTGGCTCTCTGCACGTTTTCGCAGTTTAATATTTCGACTTTTTATACCCAACATATGCCAAGTACTGAAAGCGGCGTTTGGTCATATTTGTCCCAAACCCCTCTGCAGTTTTCAAAATATCCCAAACATCCCAATTTCGAGGCCTGAGCCATATTTTGGAGCCAAATTCTGGCTCTCTGCACGCATTCGCAGTTTGATATTATGACTTTTTTTTACCCAACAAATGCCAAGTTCTGAGAGCGGAGTTTGGCCACATTTGTCCCAAACCTCCCTGCAGTCTTCAAAATATCCCAAACATCCCAATTTCGATGCCTGAGCCATATTTTGGAGCCAAATTCTGGCTCTCTGCACGTATTCGCAGTTTGAAATTACTACTTTTTTATACCCAACATATGCGAAGTACTGAAAGCGGCGTTTGGTCACATTTGTCCCAAACCTCCCTGCAGTGTTCAAAATATCCCAAACATCCCAATTTCGAGGCCTGAGCCATATTTTGGAGCCAAATTCTGGCCCTAGGCACGTATTCGCAGTTTGAAATTACTACTTTTTATACCCAACATATGCAAAGTACTGAAAGCGGCGTTTGGTGACATTTGTCTCAAACCTCCCTGCAGTTTTCAAAATATCCCAAACATTCCAATATCGAGGCCTGAGCCATATTTTGGAGCCAAATTCAGGCTCTCTGCACGTATTCTCAGTTTGAAATTACGACTTTTTATACCCACATATGCCAAGTTCTGAACGCGGCAGTGAGTCACATTTTGCACAAACTCCCCTGCAGTTTTCAAAATATCCCAATTTCGAGGCCTGAGCCATATTTTGGAGCCAAAATTTGGCTCTCTGCACGTATTTGCAGTTTGAAATTACAACTTTTTATACCCAACATATGCCAAGTACTGAATGCGGCGTTTGGTCACATATGTCCCAAACTTCCATGCAGTTTTCAAAATATCCCAAACATCCCAATATCGAGGCCTCAGCCACATTTTAGAGCCAAATTTAGGCTCTCTGCACGTATTCGCAGCTTGAAATAACGACTTTTTATACCCAACATATGCCAAGTACTGAAAAAGGCAGTGAGTCACATTTTGCACAAACTCCCCTGCAGTTTTCAAAATATCCCAAATATCCCAATTTCGAGGGCTGAGCCATATTTTGGAGCCAAATTCTGGCTCTCAGCACGTATTGGCAGTTTGAAATTGCGAATTTTTATACCCAACATATGCCAAGTACTGAAAGCAGCAGTGAGTCACATTTTGCACAAACTCCCCTGCAGGTTTCAAAATATCCCAAATACCCATATTTCGAGGCCTGAGCCATATTTTGGAGCCAAATTCTGGCTCTCTGCACGCATTCGCAGTTTGATATTTTGACTTTTTTTACCCAACAAATGCCAAGTTCTGAAAGCGGAGTTTGTCCACATTTGTCCCAAACCTCCCTGCTGTCTTCAAAATATCCCAAACATCCCAATTTCGAGGCCTGAGCCATATTTTGGAGCCAAATTCTGGCCCTCTGAACGTATTCGCAGTTTGAAATTACGACTTTTTTATACCCAACATATGCCAAGTCCTGAAAGCGGCAGTGAGTCACATTTTGCATAAACTCCCCTGCAGTTGTCAAAATATCCCAAACATCCCAATTTCGAGGCCTGAGCCATATTTTGGAGTCAAATTCATGCTCTCTGCACGTATTCGCAGTTTGAAATTATAATTTTTTATACCCAACATATGCGAAGTACTGAAAGCAGCGTTTGGTCACATTTGTCCCAAACCTCCCTGCAGTTTACAAAATATCCCAACCATCTTAATATCGAGGCCTGAAATATATTTTGGAGCCAAATTTTGGCTCTCTGCACGTTTTCGCAGTTTAATATTACGAATTTTTATACCCAACATATGCCAAGTACTAAAAGCAGCGTTTGGTCATATTTGTCCCAAACCCCTCTGCAGTTTTCAAAATATCCCAAACATCCCAATTTCGAGGCCTGAGCCATATTTTGGAGCCGAATTCTGGCTCTCTGCACGTATTCGCTGTTTGAAATTGCGACTTTTTATACGGAACATATGCCAAGTACTGAAAGCGGCGTTTGGTCACATATGTCCCAATCCCCCCTGCATTTTTCAAAATATCCCAAACACCCCAATTTCGAGGCCTGAGCCATTTTTTGAAGCCAAATTCTGGCTCTCTGCACGTATTCGCAGTTTGAAATTACGACTTTTTATACCTAACATATGAGAAGTACCGAAAGCGGCATTTGGTCACATTTGTCCCAAACACCCCTGATGTTTTCAAAATATCCCAAACATCCCAATTTCGAGGCCTGAGCCATATTTTGGAGCCAAATTCTGGCCCTCTGAACGTATTCGCAGTTTGAAATTACGACTTTTTTATACCCAACATATGCCAAGTCCTGAAAGCGGCAGTGAGTCACATTTTGCATAAACTCCCCTGCAGTTGTCAAAATATCCCAAACATCCCAATTTCGAGGCCTGAGCCATATTTTGGAGCCAAATTCTGGCTCTCTGCACGTATTCGCAGTTTGAAATTACAATTTTTTATACCCAACATATGCGAAGTACTGAGAGCAGCGTTTGGTCACATTTGTCCCAAACCTCCCTGCAGTTTACAAAATATCCCAACCATCTTAATATCGAGGCCTGAAATATATTTTGGAGCCAAATTTTGGCTCTCTGCACGTTTTCGCAGTTTAATATTACGACTTTTTATACCCAACATATGCCAAGTACTGAAAGCGGCGTTTGGTCATATTTGTCCCAAACCCCCCCTGCAGTTTTCAAAATATCCCAAACATCCCAATTTCGAGGCCTGAGCCATATTTTGGAGCCGAATTCTGGCTCTCTGCACGTATTCGCTATTTGAAATTGCGACTTTTTATACGGAACATATGATAAGTACTGAAAGCGGCGTTTGGTCACATTTGTCCCAATCCCCCCTGCAGTTTTCAAAATATCCCAAACATCCCAATTTCGAGGCCTGAGCCATATTTTGGAGCCAAATTCTGGCTCTCTGCACGTATTCGCAGTTTGAAATTACGAGTTTTTATACCCAACATATGCCAAGTACTGAAAGCGGCAGAGAGTCACATTTTGCACAAACTCCCCTGCAGTTTTCAAAATATCCCAAATATCCTAATTTTGAGGCCTGAGCCATATTTTGGAGCCAAATTCTGGCTCTCTGCAAGTATTCGCAGTTTGAAATTACGACTTTTTATACCCAACATATGCGAAGTACTGAAAGCGGCGTTTGGTCACATTTGTCCCAAACCTCCCTGCAGTTTTCAAAATATCCCAAACATTCCAATATCGAGGCCGGAGCCATATTTTGGGGCCAAATTCAGGCTCTCTGCACGTATTCTGAGTTTGAAATTACGACTTTTTATACCCAACATATTCCATGTACTGAAAGTGGCAGTGAGTAATATTTTGCACAAACTCCCCTGCAGTTTCAAAATATCCCAATTTCGAGGCCGGAGCCATATTTTGGAGCCAAATTCTGGCTCTCTGCACGTATTCGAGTTTTAAATTACAACTTTTTATACCCAACATATCCATGTACTGAAATGCGGCAGTGAGTATATTTCCAACTCCCTGCAGTTTTCAAAAATATCCCAATTTCGAGGCCTGAGCCATATTTTGGAGCCAAATTCTGGCTCTCTGCACGTATTCAGTTTTAAATTACAACTTTTTATACCCAACATATGCCAAGTCCTGAATGCGGCGTTTGGTCATATTTTCACATCTCCCTGCAGTTTTCAAAATATCCCAAACATCCCAATTTCGAGGCCTGAGCCTCATTTTAGAGTCAAATTTAGGCTCTCTGCACGTATTAGCAGTTTTAAATTACAACTTTTTATACCCAACATATGCCAAGTCCTGAATGCGGCGTTTGGTCACATATGTCCCAATCCCCCCTGCATTTTTCAAAATATCCCAAACACCCCAATTTCGAGGCCTGAGCCATTTTTTGAAGCCAAATTCTGGCTCTCTGCACGTATTCGCAGTTTGAAATTACGACTTTTTATACCTAACATATGAGAAGTACCGAAAGCGGCATTTGGTCACATTTGTCCCAAACACCCCTGATGTTTTCAAAATATCCCAAACATCCCAATTTCGAGGCCTGAGCCATATTTTGGAGCCAAATTCTGGCCCTCTGAACGTATTCGCAGTTTGAAATTACTACTTTTTTATACCCAACATATGCAAAGTACTGAAAGTGGCGTTTGTCCCAAACCTCCCTGCAGTTTTCAAAATATCCCAAACATTCCAATATCGAGGCCTGAGCCATATTTTGGAGCCAAATTCAGGCTCTCTGCACGTATTCTCAGTTTGAAATTACGATTTTTATACCCAACCAATGCCAAGTATTGAAAGCGGCAGTGAGTCACATTTTCCACAAACTCCCCTGCAGTTTTCAAAATATCCCAAATACCCATATTTCGAGGCCTGAGCCATATTTTGGAGCCAAATTCTGGCTCTCTGCACGCATTCGCAGTTTGATATTATGACTTTTTTTTACCCAACAAATGCCAAGTTCTGAAAGTGGAGTTTGGCCACATTTGTCCCAAACCTCCCTGCAGTCGTCAAAATATCCCAAACATCCCAATTTCGAGGCCTGAGCCATATTTTGGAGCCAAATTCTGGCCCTCTGAACGTATTCGCAGTTTGAAATTACGACTTTTTTATACCCAACATATGCCAAGTCCTGAAAGCGGCAGTGAGTCACATTTTGCATAAACTCCCCTGCAGTTGTCAAAATATCCCAAACATCCCAATTTCGAGGCCTGAGCCATATTTTGGAGCCAAATTCATGCTCTCTGCACGTATTCGCAGTTTGAAATTATAATTTTTTATACCCAACATATGCGAAGTACTGAAAGCAGCGTTTGGTCACATTTGTCCCAAACCTCCCTGCAGTTTACAAAATATCCCAACCATCTTAATATCGAGGCCTGAAATATATTTTGGAGCCAAATTTTGGCTCTCTGCACGTTTTCGCAGTTTAATATTACGAATTTTTATACCCAACATATGCCAAGTACTAAAAGCAGCGTTTGGTCATATTTGTCCCAAACCCCTCTGCAGTTTTCAAAATATCCCAAACATCCCAATTTCGAGGCCTGAGCCATATTTTGGAGCCGAATTCTGGCTCTCTGCACGTATTCGCTGTTTGAAATTGCGACTTTTTATACTGAACATATGCCAAGTACTGAAAGCGGCGTTTGGTCACATATGTCCCAATCCCCCCTGCATTTTTCAAAATATCCCAAACACCCCAATTTCGAGGCCTGAGCCATTTTTTGAAGCCAAATTCTGGCTCTCTGCACGTATTCGCAGTTTGAAATTACGACTTTTTATACCTAACATATGAGAAGTACCGAAAGCGGCATTTGGTCACATTTGTCCCAAACACCCCTGATGTTTTCAAAATATCCCAAACATCCCAATTTCGAGGCCTGAGCCATATTTTGGAGCCAAATTCTGGCCCTCTGAACGTATTCGCAGTTTGAAATTACTACTTTTTTATACCCAACATATGCAAAGTACTGAAAGTGGCGTTTGTCCCAAACCTCCCTGCAGTTTTCAAAATATCCCAAACATTCCAATATCGAGGCCTGAGCCATATTTTGGAGCCAAATTCAGGCTCTCTGCACGTATTCTCAGTTTGAAATTACGACTTTTTATACCCAACCAATGCCAAGTATTGAAAGCGGCAGTGAGTCACATTTTCCACAAACTCCCCTGCAGTTTTCAAAATATCCCAAATACCCATATTTCGAGGCCTGAGCCATATTTTGGAGCCAAATTCTGGCTCTCTGCACGCATTCGCAGTTTGATATTATGACATTTTTTTACCCAACAAAAGCCAAGTTCTGAAAGTGGAGTTTGGCCACATTTGTCCCAAACCTCCCTGCAGTCTTCAAAATATCCCAAACATCCCAATTTCGATGCCTGAGCCATATTTTGGAGCCATATTCTGGCCCTCTGAACGTATTCGCAGTTTGAAATTACGACTTTTTTATACCCAACATATGCCAAGTCCTGAAAGCGGCAGTGAGTCACATTTTGCATAAACTCCCCTGCAGTTGTCAAAATATCCCAAACATCCCAATTTCGAGGCCTGAGCCATATTTTGGAGCCAAAGTCATGCTCTCTGCACGTATTCGCAGTTTGAAATTATAATTTTTTATACCCAACATATGCGAAGTACTGAAAGCAGCGTTTGGTCACATTTGTTCCAAACCTCCCTGCAGTTTACAAAATATCCCAACCATCTTAATATCGAGGCCTGAAATATATTTTGGAGCCAAATTTTGGCTCTCTGCACGTTTTCGCAGTTTAATATTACGAATTTTTATACCCAACATATGCCAAGTACTGAAAGCGGCGTTTGGTCATATTTGTCCCAAACCCCTCTGCAGTTTTCAAAATATCCCAAACATCCCAATTTCGAGGCCTGAGCCATATTTTGGAGCCGAATTCTGGCTCTCTGCACGTATTCGCTGTTTGAAATTGCGACTTTTTATACGGAACATATGCCAAGTACTGAAAGCGGCGTTTGGTCACATATGTCCCAATCCCCCCTGCAGTTTTCAAAATATCCCAAACATCCCAATTTCGAGGCCTGAGCCATATTTTGGAGCCAAATTCTGGCTCTATGCACGTATTCGCAGTTTCAAATTACGACCTTTATACCCAACATATGCCTAGTCCTGAGAGCGGCAATGAGTCATATTTCGTACAAACTCCCCTGCAGTTTTCGAAATATCCCAAATATCCCAATTTCGAGGCCTGAGCCATATTTTGGAGCCGAATTCTGGCTCTCTGCACGTATTCGCAGTTTGAAATTGCGACTTTTTTAAACACAACATATGCCAAATACTGAAAGCGGCGTTTGGTCACATTTGTCCCAAACCTCCCTGCAGTTTTCAAAATATCCCAAACATTCCAATATCGAGGCCTGAGCCATATTTTGGAGCCAAATTCAGGCTCTCTGCACGTATTCTCAGTTTGAAATTACGAATTTTATACCGAACATATGCCAAGTACTGAAAGCGGCAGTGAGTCACATTTTGCACAAACTCCCCTGCAGTTTTCAAAATATCCCAATTTCGAAGCCTGAGCCATATTTTGGAGCCAAATTCTGGCTCTCTGCACGTATTCACAGTTTGAAATTACAACTTTTTTTCCCAAACATATGCCAAGTACTGAACGCGGCATTTGGTCACATATGTCCCAAACTTCCCTGCAGTTTTCAAAATATCCCAAACATCCCAATTTCGAGGCCTGAGCCACATTTTAGAGCCTAATTTAGCCTCTCTGCACGTATTCGCAGCTTGAAATAACGACTTTTTATACCCAACATATGCCAAGTCCTGAGAGCGGCAGTGAGTCACATTTTGCACAAACTCCCCTGCAGTTTTCGAAATATCCCAATTTCTAGGCCTGTGCCATATTTTGGAGTCAAATTCAGGCTCTCTGCATGTATTCGCAGTTTGAAATTATGACTTTTTATACCCAACATATGCGAAGTACCAAAAGCGGCATTTGGTCACATTTGTCCCAAACCCCCCATTAGTTACCCAAATATCCCAAATATCCCAATTTCGAGGCCTGAGCCATATTTTGGAGCCAAATTCCGGCTCTCTGCACGTATTCGCAGTTTGAAATTACGACTTTTTATACCCAACAAATGCCAAGTACTGAAAGCGGCAGTGAGTAACATTTTGCACAAACTCCCCTGCAGTTTTCAAAATATCCCAAATATCCCAATTTCGAGGCCTGAGCCATATTTTGGAGTCAAATTCTGGCTCTCAGCACGTATTGGCAGTTTGAAATTGCGAATTTTTATACCCAACATATGCCGAGTACTGAAAGCTGCAGTGAGTCACATTTTGCACAAACTCCCCTGCAGGTTTCAAAATATCCCAAATACCCCAATTTCTAGGCCTGAGCCATATTTTGGAGCCAAATTCTGGCTCTCTGCACGTATTCGCAGTTTGATATTATGACTTTTCTATACCCAACAAATGCCAAGTTTTGAAAGCGGCGTTTGGCCACATTTGTCCCAAACCTCCCTGCAGTCTTCAAAATATCCCAAACATCCCAATTTCGAGGCCTGAGCCATATTTTGGAGCCAAATTCTGGCTCTCTGCACGTATTCGCAGTTTGAAATTACTACTTTTTTATACCCAACATATGCGAAGTACTGAAAGCGGCGTTTGGTCACATTTGTCCCAAACCTCCCTGCAGTGTTCAAAATATCCCAAACATCCCAATTTCGAGGCCTGAGCCATATTTTGGAGCCAATTTCTGGCCCTAGGCACGTATTTGCAGTTTGAAATTACTACTTTTTTATACCCAACATATGCAAAGTACTGAAAGCGGCGTTTGGTGACATTTGTCCCAAACCTCCCTGCAGTTTTCAAAATATCCCAAACATTCCAATATCGAGGCCTGAGCCATATTTTGGAGCCAAATTCAGGCTCTCTGCACGTATTCTCAGTTTGAAATTACGACTTTTTATACCCAACATATGCCAAGTTCTGAAAGCGGCAGTGAGTCACATTTTGCACAAACTCCCCTGCAGGTTTCAAAATATCCCAAATACCCATATTTCGAGGCCTGAGCCATATTTTGGAGCCAAATTCTGGCTCTCTGCACGCATTCGCAGTTTGATATTATGACTTTTTTTTACCCAACAAATGCCAAGTTCTGAAAGCGGAGTTTGGCCCCATTTGTCCCAAACCTCCCTGCAGTCTTCAAAATATCCCAAACATCCCAATTTCGAGGCCTGAGCCATATTTTGGAGCCAAATTCTGGCCCTCTGAACGTATTCGCAGTTTGAAATTACGACTTTTTTATACCCAACATATGCCAAGTCCTGAAAGTGGCAGTGAGTCACATTTTGCATAAACTCCCCTGCAGTTGTCAAAATATCCCAAACATCCCAATTTCGAGGCCTGAGCCATATTTTGGAGCCAAATTCTGGCTCTCTGCACGTATTCGCTGTTTGAAATTGCGACTTTTTATACGGAACATATGCCAAGTACTGAAAGCGGCGTTTGGTCACATTTGTCCCAATCCCCCCTGCAGTTTTCAAAATATCCCAAACATCCCAATTTCGAGGCCTGAGCCATATTTTGGAGCCAAATTCTGGCTCTCTGCACGTATTCGCAGTTTGAAATTACGAGTTTTTATACCCAACATATGCCAAGTACTGAAAGCGGCAGAGAGTCACATTTTGCACAAACTCCCCTGCAGTTTTCAAAATATCCCAAATATCCCAATTTTGAGGCCTGAGCCATATTTTGGAGCCAAATTCTGGCTCTCTGCAAGTATTCACAGTTTGAAATTACGACTTTTTATACCCAACATATGCGAAGTACTGAAAGCGGCGTTTGGTCACATTTGTCCCAAACCTCCCTGCAGTTTTCAAAATATCCCAAACATTCCAATATCGAGGCCGGAGCCATATTTTGGGGCCAAATTCAGGCTCTCTGCACGTATTCTCAGTTTGAAATTACGACTTTTTATACCCAACATATGCCAAGTACTGAAAGTGGCAGTGAGTCATATTTTGCACAAACTCCCCTGCAGTTTTCAAAATATCCCAATTTCGAGGCCTGAGCCATATTTTGGAGCCAAATTCTGGCTCTCTGCACGTATTCGCAGTTTTAAATTACAACTTTTTATACCCAACATATGCCAAGTCCTGAATGCGGCGTTTGGTCATATATGTTCCATACCTCCCTGCAGTTTTCAAAATATCCCAAACATCCCAATTTCGAGGCCTGAGCCTCATTTTAGAGCCAAATTTAGGCTCTCTGCACGTATTCGCAGCTTGAAATAACGACTTTTTATATCCAACATATGCCAAGTACTGAAAGCAGCAGTGAGTCACATTTTGCACAAACTCCCCTGCAGTTTTCAAAATATCTCAAATATCCCAATTTCGAGGCCTGATCCATATTTTGGAGCCAAATTCTGGCTCTCTGCACGTATTCGCAGTTTTAAATTACAACTTTTTATACCCAACATATGCGAAGTACTGAAAGCAGCGTTTGGTCACATTTGTCCCAAACCTCCCTGCAGTTTACAAAATATCCCAACCATCTTAATATCGAGGCCTGAAATATATTTTGGAGCCAAATTTTGGCTCTCTGCACGTTTTCGCAGTTTAATATTACGGCTTTTTATACCCAACATATGCCAAGTACTGAAAGCGGCGTTTGGTCATATTTGTCCCAAACCCCTTTGCGGTTTTCAAAATATCCCAAACATCCCAATTTCGAGGCCTGAGCCATATTTTGGAGCCGAATTCTGGCTCTCTGCACGTATTCGCTGTTTGAAATTGCGACTTTTTATACGGAACATATGCCAAGTACTGAAAGCGGCGTTTGGTCACATTTGTCCCATTCCCCCCTGCAGTTTTCAAAATATCCCAAACATCCCAATTTCGAGGCCTGAGCCATATTTTGGAGCCAAATTCTGGCTCTCTGCACGTATTCGCAGTTTGAAATTACGAGTTTTTATACCCAACATATGCCAAGTACTGAAAGTGGCAGAGAGTCACATTTTGCACAAACTCCCCTGCAGTTTTCAAAATATCCCAAATATCCCAATTTTGAGGCCTGAGCCATATTTTGGACCAAATTCTGGCTCTCTGCAAGTATTCGCAGTTTGAAATTACGACTTTTTATACCCAACATATGCGAAGTACTGAAAGCGGCGTTTGGTCACATTTGTCCCAAACCTCCCTGCAGTTTTCAAAATATCCCAAACATTCCAATATCGAGGCCGGAGCCATATTTTGGAGCCAAATTCAGGCTCTCTGCACGTATTCGCAGCTTGAAATAACGACTTTTTATACCCAACATATGCCAAGTACTGAAAAAGGCAGTGAGTCACATTTTGCACAAACTCCCCTGCAGTTTCCAAAATATCGCAAATATCCCAATTTTGAGGCCTGGGCCATATTTTGGAGCCAAATTCTGGCTCTCTGCACGTATTCGCAGTTTGAAATTACGACTTTTTTATACCCAACATATGCCTAGTCCTGAAAGCGGCAGTGAGTCACATTTTGCATAAATAAACTCCCCTGCAGTTTTCAAAATATCCCAAATAACCCAATTTCGAGGCCTGAGCCATTCTTTGGAGCCAAATTCTGGCTCTCTGCACGTATTTGCAGTTTGAAATTGCGACTTTTTATACCCAACATATGCCAAGAACTGAAAGCGGCGTTTGGACACATTTGTCCCAATCCCCCCTGCCGTTTTCAAAATATATCAACATCCCAATTTCGAGCCCTGAGCCATTTTAGAGCCAAATTCAGGATCTCTGCACGTATTCGCAGTTTGAAATTACGACTTTTTATACCCAACAAATGCCAAGTACTGAAAGCTGCAGTGAGTAACATTTTGCACAAACTCCCATGCAGTTTTCAAAATATCCCAAATATCCCAATTTCGAGGCCTGAGCCATATTTTGGAGCCAAATTCTGGCTCTCAGCACGTATTGGCAGTTTGAAATTGCGAATTTTATACCCAACATATGCCGAGTACTGAAAGCAGCAGTGAGTCACATTTTGCACAAACTCTCCTGCAGGTTTCAAAATATCCCAAATACCCCAATTTCGAGGCCTGAGCCATATTTTGGAGCCAAATTCTGGCTCTCTGCACGTATTCGCAGTTTGAAATTACTACTTTTTATACCCAACATATGCGAAATACTGAAACCGGCGTTGGTCACATTTGTCCCAAACCTCCCTGCAGTTTTCAAAATACCCCAAACATCCAATTTCGAGCCCTGAGCCATATTTTAGAGCCAAATTCAGGCTCTCTGCACGTATTCTCAGTTTGAAATTACGACTTTTTATACAAAACATATGCCTAGTCCTGAATGCGGCGTTTGGTCACATATGTCCCAATCCCCCTGCAGTTTTAAAAATCCCAAACACCCCAATTTCGGGCCTGAGCCATTTTTTGAAGCCAAATTCTGGCTCTCTGCACGTATTCGCAGTTTGAAATTACGTCTTTTTATACCCAACATATGCGAAGTACCGAAAGCGGCATTTGGTCACATTTGTCCCAAACCCCCCTGAAGTTTTCAAAATATCCCAAACATCCCAATTTTGAGGCCTGAGCCATATTTTGGAGCCAAATTCTGGCTCTCTGCACGTATTCGCAGTATGAAATTACGACTTTTTTATACCCAACACATGCCTAGTCCTGAAAGCGGCAGTGAGTCACATTTTGCATAAACTCCCCTGCAGTTTTCAAAATATCCCAAATATCCCAATTTCGAGGCCTGAGCCATTTTTTGGAGCCAAATTCTGCTCTCTGCACGTATTTGCAGTTTGAAATTGCGACTTTTTTATACCCAACATATGCCAAGAACTGAAAGCGGCGTTTGGATACATTTGTCCCACTTCCCCCTGCCGTTTCAAAATATCCCAAATATCCCAATTTCGAGGCCTGAGCCATATTTGGAGCCAAATTCTGGCTCTCAGCACGTATTGGCAGTTTGAAATTGCGAATTTTTATACCCAACATATGCCGAGTACTGAAAGCAGCAGTGAGTCACATTTGCACAAACTCCCCTGCTGGTTTCAAAATATCCCAAATACCCCAATTTCGATGCCTGAGCCATATTTTGGAGCCAAATTCTGGCTCTCTGCACGTATTCGCAGTTTGAAATTACTAACTTTTTTATACCCAACATATGCAAAGTACTGAAAGCGGCGTTTGGTGACATTTGTCCCAAACCTCCCTGCAGTTTTCAAAATATCCCAAACATTCCAATATCGAGGCCTGAGCCATATTTTGGAGCCAAATTCAGGCTCTCTGCACGTATTCTCAGTTTGAAATTACGACTTTTTATACCCAACCAATGCCAAGTACTGAAAGCGGCAGTGAGTCACATTTTCCACAAACTCCCCTGCAGTTTTCAAAATATCCCAATTTCGAGGCCTGAGCCATATTTTAGAGCCAAAATTGGCTCTCTACACGTATTCGCAGTTTGAAATTACAACTTTTTATACCCAACATATGCCAAGTACTGAATGCGGCATTTGGTCACATATGTCCCAAACTTCCATGCAGTTTTCAAAATATCCCAAACATACCAATATCGAGGCCTGAGCCACATTTTAGAGCCAAATTTAGGCTCTCTGCACGTATTCGCAGCTTGAAATAACGACTTTTTATACCCAACATATGCCAAGTACTGAAAAAGCCAGTGAGTCACATTTTGCACAAACTCCCTGCAGTTTCCAAAATATCGCCAATATCCCAATTTGAGGCCTGGGCCATATTTTGGAGCCAAATTCGGCTCTCCACGTATTCGCAGTTTGAAATTACGACTTTTTTATACCCAACATATGCCTAGTCCTGAAAGCGGCAGTGAGTCACATTTTGCATAAACTCCCCTGCAGTTTTCAAAATATCCCAAATACCAATTTCGAGGCCTGAGCCATTTTTTGGAGGCAAATTCTGGCTCTCTGCACGTATTTGCAGTTTGAAATTGCGACTTTTTTATACCCAACATATGCCAAGAACTGAAAGCGGCGTTTGGACACATTTGTCCCAACCCCCTGCCGTTTTCAAAATATATCAAACATCCCAATTTCGAGCCCTGAGCCATATTTTAGAGCCAATTCAGGCTCTCTGCACGTATTCGCAGTTTGAAATTACGACTTTTTATACCCAACAAATGCCAAGTACTGAAAGCTGCAGTGAGTAACATTTTGCACAAACTCCCCTGCAGTTTTCAAAATATTCCAAATATCCCAATTTCGAGGCCTGAGCCATATTTTGGAGCCAAATTCTGGCTCTCAGCACGTATTGGCAGTTTGAAATTACTACTTTTTTATACCCAACATATGCAAGTACTGAAAGCGGCGTTTGGTACATTTGTCCCAAACCTCCCTGCAGTTTTCAAAATACCCAAACATCCCAATTTCGAGGCCTGAGCCATATTTTGGAGCCAAATTCTGGCCTCTGACGTATTCGCAGTTTGAAATTACTAATTTTTTATACCCAACATATGCAAAGTACTGAAAGCGGCGTTTGGTGACATTTGTCCCAAACCTCCCTGCAGTTTTAAAATATCCCAAACATTCCAATATCGAGGCCTGCGCCATATTTTGGAGCCAAAATTCAGGCTCTCTGCACGTATTCTCAGTTTGAAATTACGAACTTTTTATACCCAACCAATGCCAAGTACTGAAAGCGGCAGTGAGTCACATTTTCCACAAACTCCCCTGCAGTTTTCAAAATATCCGAATTTCGAGGCCTGAGCCATATTTTGGAGCCAAAATGTGGCTCTCTGCACGTATTCGCAGTTTGAAATTACAACTTTTTATACCCAACATATGCCAAGTACTGAATGCGGCGTTTGGTCACATATGCCACAAACTTCCATGCAGTTTCAAAATATCCCAAACATCCCAATATCAATGCCTGAGCCACATTTTAGAGCCAAATTTAGGCTCTCTGCACGTATTCGCAGCTTGAAATAACGACTTTTTATACCCAACATATGCCAAGTACTGAAAAAGGCAGTGAGTCACATTTTGCACAAACTCCCCTGCAGTTTCCAAAATATCGCAAATATCCCAATTTGAGGCCTGAGCCATTTTGGAGCCAAATTCTGGCTCTCTGCACGTATTCGCAGTTTGAAATTACGACTTTTTTATACCCAACATATGCCTAGTCTGAAAGCGGCAGTGAGTCACATTTTGCATAAACTCCCCTGCAGTTTTCAAATATCCCAAATATCCCACTTTCGAGGCCTGAGCCATTTTTTGGAGCCAAATTCTGGCTCTCTGCACGTATTCGCAGTTTGAAATTGCGACTTTTTATACCCAACATATGCAAGTCCTGAGATCGGCAGTGAGTCACATTTGCACAATCTCCCCTGCAGTTTTCGAAAGATCCCAAATATCCCAATTTCGAGGCCTATGCCATATTTTGGAGTCAAATTCACGCTCTCTGCACGTATTCGCAGTTTGAAATTGCGACTTTTATACCCAACATATGCCACGTACTGAAAGCGGCGTTGGTCACATTTGTCCCAATCCCCCTGCAGTTTTCGAAATATCCCAAACATCCCAATTTCGAGGCCTGAGCCATATTTTGGAGCCAAATTCTGGCTCTCTGCACGTATTCGCAGTTTGAAATTACGACTTTTTCCCATCATTTGCTAAGTCCTGAAAGCGGCAGTGAGTCACATTTGCACAAACTCCCCTGCAGTTTTCGAAATATCAAATATCCAATTTCGAGGCCTGAGCCATATTTTGGAACCAAATTCTGGCTCTCTGCACGTATTCGCAGTTTGAAATTGCGACTTTTTATACCCAACATATGCCAAGAACTGAAAGCGGCGTTTGGACACATATGCCAATCCCCCCCTGCATTTTTCAAAATATCAAACATCCTAATTTCGTGCCCTGAGCCATATTTTAGAGCCAAATTCAAGCTCTCTGCACTTAATCGCAGTTTGAAATTACGACTTTTTATAACCAACAAATGCCAAGTACTGAAAGCGGCAGTGAGTAACATTTGCAAAAACTCCCCTGCATTTTCAAATATCCCAAATATCCTAATTTCGAGGCCTGAGCCATATTTTGGAGCAAAATTCTGGCTCTCTGCACGTATTCGCAGTTTTGAAATTACGACTTTTTATCGGAACATATGCCAAGTACTGAAAGCGGCGTTTGGTCACATTTGTCCCAATCCCCTGCAATTTTCAGAATATCCCGAATATCCCAATTTCGAGGCCTGAGCCATATTTTGGAGCCAAATTCTGGCTCTCTGCACATAATCGCAGTTTAAATTGCGATTTTTTATACCCAACATATGCCGAGTACTGAAAGTAGCAGTGAGTCACTTTGCAAACCCCTGCAGCTTTCAAAATCCCAAATATCCCAATTTCGAGGCCTGAGCCATATTTTGGAGCCAACTTATGGCTCTCTGCACGTATTCGCAGTTTGATATTATGACCTATTATACCCAACAAATGCCAAGTACTGAAAGCAGCGTTAGGTCACATTTGTCCCAAACTCCCTTCAGTTTTCAAAATATCCCAAACATCCCAATTTCGAGGCCTGAGCCATATTTTTTGAGAAAAATTCTGGCCCTCTGAACGTATTCGCAGTTTGAAATTAAGACTTTTTTATACCCAACATTTACAAAGTCATGCAAGCGGCAGTGAGTCACATTTGCATAAACTCCCTGCAGTTTTCAAAATATCCCAAACATCCCAATTTCGAGGCCTGAGCCATATTTTGGAGCCAAATTCTGGCTCTCTGCACGTATTCGCAGTTTGAAATTACGATTTTTTTATACCAACATATGCGAAGTACTGAAAGCGGCGTTTGGTCACATTTGTCCCAAACCTCCCTGAAATTATCAAAATATCCCAACCATCTTGTATCGAGGCCTGAGCCATATTTTGGAGCCAAATTTTGGCTCTCTGCACGTTTTCGCTGTTTAATATTACGACTTTTTATACCCAACATATGCAAGTACTGAAAGCGGCAGTGAGTCACATTTTTCACAAACTCCCTTGCAGTTTTCAAAATATTCCAAATATCCCAATTTGGAGGCCTGAGCCATATTTTTGAGCCAAATTCTGGCTCTCTGCACGTATTCGCAGTTTGAAATTACGACTTTTTATACCAAACATGCAACGTACTGAAAGCGGCGTTTGGTCATATTTGTCCCAAACCCCTCTGCAGTTTTCAAAATATCCCAAACATCCCAATTTCGAGGCCTTAGCCATATTTTAGAGCCAAATTTGGCTCTATGCATGTATTCGCAGTTTAAATTACGACTTTTTATACCCAACATATGCCTAGTCCTGAAAGCGGCAATGAGTCACATTTTGCACAAACTCCCCTGCAGTTTTCGAAATATCCCAAATATCCCAATTTCGTGGCCTGAGCCATATTTTAGAGCCGAATTCTGGCTCTCTGCACGTATTCGCTGTTTGAAATTGCGACTTTTTATACCCAACATATGCCAAGTACTGAAAGCGGCGTTTGGACACATTTGTCCCAATCCCCCCTGCAGTTTTCAAAATATCCCAAACATCCCAATTTCGAGACCTGAGCCATATTTTGGAGCCAAATTCTGGCTCTCTTCACGTATTCGCAGTTTGAAATTACGACTTTTTATACCCAACATGCCAAGTACTGAAAGCGGCAGAGAGTCACATTTGCACAAACTCCCCTGCAGTTTCAAAATATCCCAAATATCCCAATTTCGAGGCTGAGCCATATTTTGGAGCCAATTCTGGCTCTCTGCAGGTATTCGCAGTTTGAAATTACGACTTTTTATACCCAACATATGCGAAGTACTGAAAGCGGCGTTTGGTCACATTTGTCCCAAACCTCATTGCATTTTAAAAGTATCCCAAACATCCCAATTTCGAGGGCTGAGCCATATTTTGGAGCCAGATTCTGGCTCTATACACGTATTCGCAGTTTGAAATTACGACTTTTTATACCCAACATATGCGAAATCCTGAAAGCAGCAGTGAGTCACATTTTGCGCAAACTCCCTGCAGTTTTCGAATATCACAAATATCCCAATTTCGTGGCCTGAGCCATATTTTGGAGCCAAAGTCTGGCTCTCTGCACGTATTCGCAGTTGAAATTACGACTTTTATACCCAACATATCCAAGTACTGAAAGCGGCAGTGAGTAACATTTTGCACAACTCCCGTGCAGTTTTAAAATATCCCAATTTCGAGGCCTGAGCCATATTTTGGAGCCAAATCTGGCTCTCTGCAAGTATTCGCAGTTTGAAATAACGACTTTTATACAGAACATATGCCAAGTACTGAAAGCGGCGTTGGGTCACATTTGTGCAACCCCCTGCAATTTTCAAAATATTGCGAACATCCCAATTTCGAGGCCTGAGCCATATTTTGGAGCAAAATTCTGGCCCTGTACGTATTCGCAGTTTGAAATTGCGACTTGCTTTACCCAACAATATGCCAAGTACTGAAGGCAGTTGAGTCACATTTGCCAAATCCCCTGCAGCTTTCAAAATATCCCAAATATCCCAATTTCGAAGCCCTGAGCCATATTTTGGAGCAAATTCGGCTCTCTGCACGTATTCGCAGTTTGAATTACGACTTTTTATACCCAACATATGCGAAGTACTGAAAGCGGCGTTTGGTCACATTTGTCCCAAACCCTGCATTTTAAAAATATCCCAAAATCCCAATTTCGAGGCCTGAGCCATATTTTGGAGCCAAATTCTGGCTTTCTGCACGTATTCGCAGTTTAATATTACGACTTTTTATACCCATCATATGCCAAGTACTGAAAGCGGTAGTGAGTCACATTTTGTACAAACTCCCCTGCAGTTTTCAAAATATCCCAAATCAACCAATTTCGAGGCTTGAGCCTTATTTTGGAGCCAAATTCAGGCTGTCTGCACGTATTCGCAGTTTGAAATTACGACTTTTTATACGGAACATATGACAAGTACTGAGAGCGGCGTTTGGTCACATTTGTCCCAATCCCCCGTTCAGTTTTCAAAATATCCCAAACACCATAATTTAGAGGCCTGAGCCAAATTCTGGCTCTATGCACGTATTCGCAGTTTGAAATTTTGACTTTTTATACCCAACATATGTCAAGTCCTGAAAGAGGCAATGAGTCACATTTTGCACAAACTCCCCTGCAGTTTTTGAAATATGACAAATATCCCATGTTCGAGGCCTGAACCATATTTTGGAGCCAAATTCTGGCTCTCTGCACGTATTCGCAGTTTGAAATTGCGACTTTTTTATACCCAACATATGCGAAGTACTGAAAGCGGCGTTTGGTCACATTTTGCACAAACTCCCCTGCAGTTTTCAAAATATCACAAACATCCCAATATCGAGGCCTGAGCCATATTTTGGAGCCAAATTCTGGTTCTCTGCACGTATTCGCAGTTTGATTATGACTTTTTATAACCAACATATGCAAAGTACTGAAAGCAGCGTTTGGTCACATTTGTCCCAATCCCCGCTGCAGTTTTTAAAATATCCCAAACATCCTAATATCGAGGCCCGAGCCATATTTTGGAGCCAAATTCTGGCTCTCTGCACGTATTCGCAGTTTGAAATTACGACTTTTTATACCCAACATATGCCAAGTACTGAAAGCGGCATTTGGTCTTATTTGTCCCAAACCCCCCTGCAGTTTTCAAAATATCCCAAACATCCCTATTTCGAGGCCTGAGCCAAATTCTGGCTCTATGCACGTTTTCGCAGTTTGAAATTACGACTTTATATACCCAACATATGTCTAGTCCTGAAAGCGGCAATGAGTCACATTTTGCACAAACTCTGTAGATTTCGAAATATGCCAAATATCCCAATTTCGAGGCCTGAGCCATATTTTGGAGCCAAAATCTGGCTCTCTACACGTATTCGCAGTTTGAAATTGCGACTTTTTTATACAAAACATATGCCAAGTACTGAAAGCGGCGTTTGGTCACATTTGTCCCAATCTCCCCTGCAGTTTTTAAAATATCCCAAACATCCCAATATCGAGGCCTGAGCCATATTTTGGAGCCAAATTCTGGCTCTCTGCACGTATTCGCAGGTTGAAATTACGACTTATTATACCCAACATATGCCAAGTACTGAAAGCGGCATTGAGTCACATTTTGCAAAAACTCCCCTGCAGTTTTCAAAATATCCCAAACATCCCAATTTCGAGGCCTGAACCATATTTTGGAGCCAAATTCAGGCTCTCTGCACGTATTCGCAGTTTGAAATTACGACTTTTTATACCCAACATATGCCAAGTACTGAAAGCGGCGTTTGGTCACATTTGTCCGAAACCTCCCTCCAGTTTTCAAAATATCCCAAATATCCCAATTTCGAGGCTTGAGCCATATTTTGGAGCCAAAATCTAGCTCTCTGCACGTATTCGCAGTTCGAAATTGCGAATTTTTATACCCAACATATGCAAAGTACTGAAAGCGGCATTTGGTCACATTTGTCCCTAACCTCCCTGCAGTTTTCAAAATATCCCAAATATCCCAATTTCGAGGCCTGAGCCAAATTTTGGAGCCAAATTCTGGCTCCCTGCACGTATTCGCAGTTTGATATTACGACTTTTTATACCCAACATATGCCAAGTACTGAAAGCGGCGTTTGGTCACATTTGTCCCAAACCTCCCTCCAGTTTTCGAAATATCCCAAATATCCCAATTTCGAGGCCTGAGCCATATTTTGGAGTCAAATTCTGACTCTCTGCACGTATTCGCAGTTTGATATTACGTCTTTTTATACCCAACATATGCCAGGTACTGGACGCAGCAGTGAGTCACATTTTGCACAAACTCCCCTGCAGCTTTCAAAATATCCCAAATATCCCAATTTCGAGGCCTGAGCCAAATTTTCGAGCCAAATTCTGGCTCTCTGCACGTATTCTCAGTTTGAAATTACTAATTTTTTATACCCAACATATGCCAGGTACTGGACGCAGCAGTGAGTCACATTTTGCATAAACTCCCCTGCAGTTTTCAAAATATCCCAAATATCCCAATTTCGAGGCCTGAGCCATTTTTTGGAGCCAAATTCTGGCTCTCTGCACGTATTTGCAGTTTGAAATTGCGACTTTTTTATACCCAACATATGCCAAGAACTGAAAGCGGCGTTTGGACACATTTGTCCCAATCCCTCCTGCCGTTTTCAAAATATATCAAACATCCCAATTTCGAGCCCTGAACCATATTTTAGAGCCAAATTCAGGCTCTCTGCACGTATTCGCAGTTTGAAATTACGACTTTTTATACCCAACAAATGCCAAGTACTGAAAGCTGCAGTGAGTAACATTTTGCACAAACTCCCCTGCAGTTTTCAAAATATCCCAAATATCCCAATTTCGAGGCCTGAGCCATATTTTGGAGCCAAATTCTGGCTCTCAGCACGTATTGGCAGTTTGAAATTGCGAATTTTTATACCCAACATATGCCGAGTACTGAAAGCAGCAGTGAGTCACATTTTGCACAAACTCCCCTGCAGCTTTCAAAATATCCCAAATATCCCAATTTCGAAGCCTGAGCCATATTTTGAAGCAAAATTTTGGCTCTCTGTACGTATTCGCAGTTTGATATTATGACTTTTTTATACCCAACAAATGCCAAGTACTGAAAGCGGCGTTTGGCCACATTTGTCCCAATCCCCCCTGCAATTTTCAAAATATCCCGAATATCCCAATTTCGATCCCTGAGCCATATTTTGGAGCCAAATTCTGGCTCTCTGCACATATTCGCAGTTTGAAATTACGACTTTTTATACCCAACATATGCGAAGTACTGAAAGCGGCGTTTGGTCCAATTTGTCCCAAACCTCATTGCATTTTTAAAAATATCCCAAACATCCCAATTTCGAGGCCTGAGCCATATTTTGGAGCCAAATTCTGGTTCTCTGCACGTATTCGCAGTTTGATATTATGACTTTTTATAACCAACATATGCAAAGTACTGAAAGCGGCGTTTGGTCACATTTGTCCCAATCCCCGCTGCAGTTTTCAAAATATCCCAAACATCCCAATATCGAGGCCCGAGCCATATTTTGGAGCCAAATTCTGGCTCTCTGCACGTATTCACAGTTTGAAATTACGACTTTTTATACCCAACATATGCCAAGTACTGAAAGCGGCATTTGGTCTTATTTGTCCCAAACCCCCCTGCAGTTTTCAAAATATCCCAAACATCCCAATTTCGAGGCCTGAGCCATATTTTGGAGCCAAATCCTGGCTCTCTGCAAGTATTCGCAGTTTGAAATAACGACTTTTTATACAGAACATATGCCAAGTACTGAAAGCGGCGTTGGATCACATTTATGCCAATCCCCCTGCAATTTTCAAAATATTCCGAACATCCCAATTTCGAGGCCTGAGCCATATTTTGGAGCCAAATTCTGGCCCAATGTATGTAATCGCAGTTTGAAATTGCGACTTTCTTTACCCAACATATGCCAAGTACTGAAAGCAGCAGTGAGTCACATTTTGCACAAACTCCCCTGCAGCTTTCAAAATATCCCAAATATCCCAATATCGAAGCCTGAGCCATATTTTGAAGCAAAAGTTTGGCTCTCTGTACGTATTCGCAGTTTGTTATTATGACTTTTTTATACCCAACAAATGCCAAGTACTGAAAGCGGCGTTTGGCCACACTTGTCCCAATCCCCCCTGCAATTTTCAAAATATCCCAAACATCCCAATTTCGAGGCCTGAGCCATATTTTGGAGCCAAATTCTGGCTCTCTGCACGTATTCGCAGTTTGAAATTACGACTTTTTATACCCAACATATGCGAAGTACTGAAAGCGGCGTTTGGTCACATTTGTCCCAAACCTCATTGCATTTTTAAAAATATCCCAAACATCCCAATTTCGAGGCCTGAGCCATATTTTGGAGCCAAATTCTGGCTTTCTGCACGTATTCGCAGTTTAATATTACGACTTTTTATACCCATCATATGAGAAGTACTGAAAGCGGTAGTGAGTCACATTTTGTACAAACTCCCCTGCAGTTTTCAAAATATCCCAAATCAACCAATTTCGAGGCTTGAGCCTTATTTTGGAGCCAAATTCAGGCTGTCTGCACGTATTCGCAGTTTGAAATTACGACTTTTTATACCCAACATATGCGAATTGCTGAGAGCGGCGTTTGGTCACATTTGTCCCAAACCTCCCTGCAGTTTTCAAAATATCGCAAACATCCCAATTTCGAGGCCTGAGCCATATTTTTGAGCCAAATTCTGGCTCTCTGCACGTATTCGCAGTTTGAAATTACGACTTTTTATACCAAACATATGCAACGTACTGAAAGCGGCGTTTGGTCATATTTGTCCCAAACCCCTCTGCAGTTTTCAAAATATCCCAAACATCCCAATTTCGAGGCCTTAGCCATATTTTAGAGCCAAATTTTGGCTCTATGCATGTATTCGCAGTTTTAAATTACGACTTTTTATACCCAACATATGCCTAGTCCTGAAAGCGGCAATGAGTCACATTTTGCACAAACTCCCCTGCAGTTTTCGAAATATCCCAAATATCCCAATTTCGTGGCCTGAGCCATATTTTAGAGCCGAATTCTGGCTCTCTGCACGTATTCGCTGTTTGAAATTGCGACTTTTTTATACCCAACATATGCCAAGTACTGAAAGCGGCGTTTGGACACATTTGTCCCAATCCCCCCTGCAGTTTTCAAAATATCCCAAACATCCCAATTTCGAGACCTGAGCCATATTTTGGAGCCAAATTCTGCTCTCTTCACGTATTCGCAGTTTGAAATTACGACTTTTTATACCCAACATGCCAAGTACTGAAAGCGGCAGAGAGTCACATTTTGCACAAACTCCCCTGCAGTTTTCAAAATATCCCAAATATCCCAATTTCGAGGCCTGAGCCATATTTTGGAGCCAAATTCTGGCTCTCTGCAGGTATTCGCAGTTTGAAATTACGACTTTTTATACCCAACATATGCGAAGTACTGAAAGCGGCGTTTGGTCACATTTGTCCCAAACCTCATTGCATTTTTAAAAGTATCCCAAACATCCCAATTTCGAGGGCTGAGCCATATTTTGGAGCCAGATTCTGGCTCTATACACGTATTCGCAGTTTGAAATTACGACTTTTTATACCCAACATATGCGAAATCCTGAAAGCAGCAGTGAGTCACATTTTGCGCAAACTCCCCTGCAGTTTTCGAAATATCACAAATATCCCAATTTCGTGGCCTGAGCCATATTTTGGAGCCAAATTCTGGCTCTCTGCACGTATTCGCAGTTTGAAATTACGACTTTTTATACCCAACATATTCCAAGTACTGAAAGCGGCAGTGAGTAACATTTTGCACAAACTCCCGTGCAGTTTTTAAAATATCCCAATTTCGAGGCCTGAGCCATATTTTGGAGCCAAATCCTGGCTCTCTGCAAGTATTCGCAGTTTGAAATTACGACTTTTTATACCCAACATATGCGAAGTACTGAAAGCGGCGTTGGGTCACATTTGTGCCAATCCCCCCTGCAATTTTCAAAATATTGCGAACATCCCAATTTCGAGGCCTGAGCCATATTTTGGAGCAAAATTCTGGCCCAATGTATGTATTCGCAGTTTGAAATTGCGACTTGCTTTACCCAACATATGCCAAGTACTGAAAGCAGCAGTGAGTCACATTTTGCACAAACTCCCCTGCAGCTTTCAAAATATCCCAAATATCCCAATTTCGAAGCCTGAGCCATATTTTGAAGCAAAATTTTGGCTCTCTGTACGTATTCGCAGTTTGATATTATGACTTTTTTATACCCAACAAATGCCAAGTACTGAAAGCGGCGTTTGGCCACATTTGTCCCTATCCCCCCTGCAATTTTCAAAATATCCCGAATATCCCAATTTCGAGCCCTGAGCCATATTTTGGAGCCAAATTCTGGCTCTCTGCACGTATTCGCAGTTTGAAATTACGACTTTTTATACCCAACATATGCGAAGTACTGAAAGCGGCGTTTGGTCACATTTGTCCCAAACCTCATTGCATTTTTAAAAATATCCCAAACATCCCAATTTCGAGGCCTGAGCCATATTTTGGAGCCAAATTCTGGCTTTCTGCACGTATTCGCAGTTTAATATTACGACTTTTTATACCCATCATATGCCAAGTACTGAAAGCGGTAGTGAGTCACATTTTGTACAAACTCCCCTGCAGTTTTCAAAATATCCCAAATCAACCAATTTCGAGGCTTGAGCCTTATTTTGGAGCCAAATTCAGGCTGTCTGCACGTATTCGCAGTTTGAAATTACGACTTTTTATACGGAACATATGACAAGTACTGAGAGCGGCGTTTGGTCACATTTGTCCCAATCCCCCGTTCAGTTTTCAAAATATCCCAAACACCATAATTTAGAGGCCTGAGCCAAATTCTGGCTCTATGCACGTATTCGCAGTTTGAAATTTTGACTTTTTATACCCAACATATGTCAAGTCCTGAAAGAGGCAATGAGTCACATTTTGCACAAACTCCCCTGCAGTTTTTGAAATATGACAAATATCCCAAGTTCGAGGCCTGAACCATATTTTGGAGCCAAATTCTGGCTCTCTGCACGTATTCGCAGTTTGAAATTGCGACTTTTTTATACCCAACATATGCGAAGTACTGAAAGCGGCGTTTGGTCACATTTTGCACAAACTCCCCTGCAGTTTTCAAAATATCTCAAACATCCCAATATCGAGGCCTGAGCCATATTTTGGAGCCAAATTCTGGTTCTCTGCACGTATTCGCAGTTTGATATTATGACTTTTTATAACCAACATATGCAAAGTACTGAAAGCAGCGTTTGGTCACATTTGTCCCAATCCCCGCTGCAGTTTTTAAAATATCCCAAACATCCCAATATCGAGGCCCGAGCCATATTTTGGAGCCAAATTCTGGCTCTCTGCACGTATTCGCAGTTTGAAATTACGACTTTTTATACCCAACATATGCCAAGTACTGAAAGCGGCATTTGGTCTTATTTGTCCCAAACCCCCCTGCAGTTTTCAAAATATCCCAAACATCCCTATTTCGAGGCCTGAGCCAAATTCTGGCTCTATGCACGTTTTCGAAGTTTGAAATTACGACTTTATATACCCAACATATGTCTAGTCCTGAAAGCGGCAATGAGTCACATTTTGCACAAACTCCCCTGTAGATTTCGAAATATGCCAAATATCCCAATTTCGAGGCCTGAGCCATATTTTGGAGCCAAAATCTGGCTCTCTACACGTATTCGCAGTTTGAAATTGCGACTTTTTTATACAAAACATATGCCAAGTACTGAAAGCGGCGTTTGGTCACATTTGTCCCAATCTCCCTGCAGTTTTTAAAATATCCCAAACATCCCAATATCGAGGCCTGAGCCATATTTTGGAGCCAAATTCTGGCTCTCTGCACGTATTCGCAGGTTGAAATTACGACTTATTATACCCAACATATGCCAAGTACTGAAAGCGGCATTGAGTCACATTTTGCAAAAACTCCCCTGCAGTTTTCAAAATATCCCAAACATCCCAATTTCGAGGCCTGAACCATATTTTGGAGCCAAATTCAGGCTCTCTGCACGTATTCGCAGTTTGAAATTACGACTTTTTATACCCAACATATGCCAAGTACTGAAAGCGGTGTTTGGTCACATTTGTCCGAAACCTCCCTCCAGTTTTCAAAATATCCCAAATATCCCAATTTCGAGGCTTGAGCCATATTTTGGAGCCAAAATCTAGCTCTCTGCACGTATTCGCAGTTCGAAATTGCGAATTTTTATACCCAACATATGCAAAGTACTGAAAGCGGCATTTGGTCACATTTGTCCCTAACCTCCCTGCAGTTTTCAAAATATCCCAAATATCCCAATTTCGAGGCCTGAGCCAAATTTTGGAGCCAAATTCTGGCTCCCTGCACGTATTCGCAGTTTGATATTACGACTTTTTATACCCAACATATGCCAAGTACTGAAAGCGGCGTTTGGTCACATTTGTCCCAAACCTCCCTCCAGTTTTCGAAATATCCCAAATATCCCAATTTCGAGGCCTGAGCCATATTTTGGAGTCAAATTCTGACTCTCTGCACGTATTCGCAGTTTGATATTACGTCTTTTTATACCCAACATATGCCAGGTACTGGACGCAGCAGTGAGTCACATTTTGCACAAACTCCCCTGCAGCTTTCAAAATATCCCAAATATCCCAATTTCGAGGCCTGAGCCAAATTTTCGAGCCAAATTCTGGCTCTCTGCACGTATTCTCAGTTTGAAATTACTAATTTTTTATACCCAACATATGCCAGGTACTGGACGCAGCAGTGAGTCACATTTTGCATAAACTCCCCTGCAGTTTTCAAAATATCCCAAATATCCCAATTTCGAGGCCTGAGCCATTTTTTGGAGCCAAATTCTGGCTCTCTGCACGTATTTGCAGTTTGAAATTGCGACTTTTTTATACCCAACATATGCCAAGAACTGAAAGCGGCGTTTGGACACATTTGTCCCAATCCCTCCTGCCGTTTTCAAAATATATCAAACATCCCAATTTCGAGCCCTGAACCATATTTTAGAGCCAAATTCAGGCTCTCTGCACGTATTCGCAGTTTGAAATTACGACTTTTTATACCCAACAAATGCCAAGTACTGAAAGCTGCAGTGAGTAACATTTTGCACAAACTCCCCTGCAGTTTTCAAAATATCCCAAATATCCCAATTTCGAGGCCTGAGCCATATTTTGGAGCCAAATTCTGGCTCTCAGCACGTATTGGCAGTTTGAAATTGCGAATTTTTATACCCAACATATGCCGAGTACTGAAAGCAGCAGTGAGTCACATTTTGCACAAACTCCCCTGCAGCTTTCAAAATATCCCAAATATCCCAATTTCGAAGCCTGAGCCATATTTTGAAGCAAAATTTGGCTCTCTTGTACGTATTCGCAGTTTGATATTATGACTTTTTTATACCCAACAAATGCCAAGTACTGAAAGCGGCGTTTGGCCACATTTGTCCCAATCCCCCCTGCAATTTTCAAAATATCCCGAATATCCCAATTTCGATCCCTGAGCCATATTTTGGAGCCAAATTCTGGCTCTCTGCACGTATTCGCAGTTTGAAATTACGACTTTTTATACCCAACATATGCGAAGTACTGAAAGCGGCGTTTGGTCCAATTTGTCCCAAACCTCATTGCATTTTTAAAAATATCCCAAACATCCCAATTTCGAGGCCTGAGCCATATTTTGGAGCCAAATTCTGGTTCTCTGCACGTATTCGCAGTTTGATATTATGACTTTTTATAACCAACATATGCAAAGTACTGAAAGCGGCGTTTGGTCACATTTGTCCCAATCCCCGCTGCAGTTTTCAAAATATCCCAAACATCCCAATATCGAGGCCCGAGCCATATTTTGGAGCCAAATTCTGGCTCTCTGCACGTATTCACAGTTTGAAATTACGACTTTTTATACCCAACATATGCCAAGTACTGAAAGCGGCATTTGGTCTTATTTGTCCCAAACCCCCCTGCAGTTTTCAAAATATCCCAAACATCCCAATTTCGAGGCCTGAGCCATATTTTGGAGCCAAATCCTGGCTCTCTGCAAGTATTCGCAGTTTGAAATAACGACTTTTTATACAGAACATATGCCAAGTACTGAAAGCGGCGTTGGGTCACATTTGTGCCAATCCCCCCTGCAGTTTTCAAAATATTCCGAACATCCCAATTTCGAGGCCTGAGCCATATTTTGGAGCCAAATTCTGGCCCAATGTATGTAATCGCAGTTTGAAATTGCGACTTTCTTTACCCAACATATGCCAAGTACTGAAAGCAGCAGTGAGTCACATTTTGCACAAACTCCCCTGCAGCTTTCAAAATATCCCAAATATCCCAATATCGAAGCCTGAGCCATATTTTGAAGCAAAAGTTTGGCTCTCTGTACGTATTCGCAGTTTGTTATTATGACTTTTTTATACCCAACAAATGCCAAGTACTGAAAGCGGCGTTTGGCCACACTTGTCCCAATCCCCCCTGCAATTTTCAAAATATCCCAAACATCCCAATTTCGAGGCCTGAGCCATATTTTGGAGCCAAATTCTGGCTTTCTGCACGTATTCGCAGTTTAATATTACGACTTTTTATACCCATCATATGCCAAGTACTGAAAGCGGTAGTGAGTCACATTTTGTACAAACTCCCCTGCAGTTTTCAAAATATCCCAAATCAACCAATTTCGAGGCTTGAGCCTTATTTTGGAGCCAAATTCAGGCTGTCTGCACGTATTCGCAGTTTGAAATTACGACTTTTTATACCCAACATATGCGAATTGCTGAGAGCGGCGTTTGGTCACATTTGTCCCAAACCTCCCTGCAGTTTTCAAAATATCGCAAACATCCCAATTTCGAGGCCTGAGCCATATTTTGGAGACAAATTCTGGCTCTCTGCACGTATTCGCAGTTTGAAATTACGAATTTTTATACGGAACATATGCCAAGTACTGAGAGAGGCGTTTGGTCACATTTGTCCCAATCCCCCGTTCAGTTTTCAAAATATCCCAAAACCCCAATTTAGAGGCCTGAGCCAAATTCTGGCTCTATGCACGTATTCGCAGTTTGAAATTTTGACTTTTTATACCCAACATATGTCAAGTCCTGAAAGCGGCATTGAGTCACATTTTGCATAAACTCCCCTGCAGTTTTCAAAATATCCCAAACATCCCAATTTCGAGGCCTGAACCATATTTTGGAGCCAAATTCAGGCTCTCTGCACGTATTCGCAGTTTGAAATTACGACTTTTTATACCCAACATATGCCAAGTACTGAAAGCGGCGTTTGGTCACATTTGTCCCAAACCTCCCTCCAGTTTTCAAAATATCCCAAATATCCCAATTTCGAGGCTTGAGCCATATTTTGGAGCCAAAATCTAGCTCTCTGCACGTATTCGCAGTTCGAAATTGCGAATTTTTATACCCAACATATGCAAAGTACTGAAAGCGGCATTTGGTCACATTTGTCCCTAACCTCCCTGCAGTTTTCAAAATATCCCAAATATCCCAATTTCGAGGCCTGAGCCATATTTTGGAGCCAAATTCTGGCTCCCTGCACGTATTCGCAGTTTGATATTACGACTTTTTATACCCAACATATGCCAAGTACTGAAAGCGGCGTTTGGTCACATTTGTCCCAAACCTCCCTCCAGTTTTCGAAATATCCCAAATATCCCAATTTCGAGGCCTGAGCCATATTTTGGAGTCAAATTCTGACTCTCTGCACGTATTCGCAGTTTGATATTACGTCTTTTTATACCCAACATATGCCAGGTACTGGACGCAGCAGTGAGTCACATTTTGCACAAACTCCCCTGCAGCTTTCAAAATATCCCAAATATCCCAATTTCGAGGCATGAGCCAAATTTTCGAGCCAAATTCTGGCTCTCTGCACGTATTCTCAGTTTGAAATTACTAATTTTTTATACCCAACTGTGACGGTAACGCGTTGGTGTTCGGCTGTTTAAGGCTAGGGGTATGGCCTCGTCACAGTTATAAAAAAAATAGAAAAACTGGAACTTCGTCTGTGGTAAGGTAAGGAGAAGACACACAAAACACAAGTAAAACTTTAACAATGAAATTTTAATTACGTTAAATAAATCAAAACATGAAAATATGGACAAACAAATTCTTATAATAAAATCAATGAATCAAAATAATAAGAATACTTAAATGACACAATGAAAGTTACGTTAAGGCAAAATAATAAGAAGTGCAACACAAAAGTTAAGTGGGAGGTGCTGGAATATTGGCTTAAAGCCACCACCTCTCTCAGTACACGCTAACGTCTAGCTGGGAGGAGTGCTGGCTACGAAAGCACGGAACATTCTGAGGACTGATGTTGGGGCGACCCCAGACATCAGGTAGTATTGGGGGCGAGTGCAGGTGCAGCCAGACCGGCGACCAATCAGCGGAGCCGTAGCGATCAACGGGTAGTTTGGTGGTTGGAGTTCGAACAGGTGGCTGGTTGCATACGTTTCTGCTCACCCTGGCAAGCCTTGCTGGTGCTGGTGTTGTTGTTGGACATTTCTTCCATAGTCTTTTATATAATTGTGAAGACGTAATTTTGGAGGGAAGAGCAGGCTCAATCTCTTGAAGGAGATTATCGTCACAACTCTCCCCCGAAGCCTGCGGTTCTGGAAGAAGTACGTCGTTATGTGGTGGAGTAATGGATGGAGTCGCTTCTACTTCATAAACTCTGGAGAGGGCATCGGCTATGGTGTTGTCAGAACCCTTGATATAGCGGATCTCCAGGTTGAAGTCTTGTAAATACAGAGCCCATCGTAGAAGACGCTGGTTGGTGAATTGGGCTTGATGTAGGAAGCGGAGAGGGTTGTGGTCTGAGAAGATGGTGGTAGACCTGGCGCCTTGTAGGTACGGAGCGAAGTGTTGGAGGTTCAGGACGATGGATAGTAGCTCCTTTTCAATAGTGCTGTAGTTCCTCTGGTGTGGTTTCAGTTTGTAGCTGTAGTAGCTGACAGGTAGAACCTCCTCGCCTCGTTGTTGCATCAGGACACCACCAACGCCGGTACCACTGGCGTCGACATGAAGGACGAAAGGCTTGGTGATATCTGGAGAGGCGAGAATGGGGTTAGAACAGAGGAGGAATTTGAGTTGTTCAAAAGCAACGGTTTGCCGTATGGTCCAATTATACCGTTGCTTGGGACTGGTTAATAGAATTAGAGGTGTGGCGACTGTACTGAAATTCCTCACAAACCTACGGTAGTAAGAGGCAAGACCAAGGAAGCGCAGGAGCTGCTTCCTGGTGGTAGGCTGTGGATACTGTAGGATGGCTTGAGTGTGTGAGTCTAACGGAGCTATGCTGCCACTCCCAATAACATGACCCAGATAACGCACTTTACCTTTCGCGAAAGTGGACTTGCCCAGGTTGATGGTGAGGCCGGCTGTCAGGAGCTTGGAGAACAGACGTCGCAGCTGGAGCAGATGTTCACTCCAGGAGTTGGAGGCTACGACGATATCGTCCAGGTAGGCGTATGTGTTATCCAAGCCCTGGATGACACGGTTGACAGCTCTTTGAAAGGTGGCCGGGGCATTACATAGTCCGAAAGGAAGGCGTTCATATCTGAAAAGTCCAAAAGGAGTGATGAAGGCAGATATCTCTTTAGCGCGCTCCGTTAGACACACTTGATAGTACCCCTTAAGCAAGTCCACTTGGGACAAGTACTGGGCACTACCAATGGCATCAAGGATGTCATCTATCCTTGGCAAGGGGTAAGCATCCTTGACAGTGACAGAGTTCAGTTTTCGATAGTCAGTGCACAACCGCACCTTACCTTGGGGTTTGGGCACCAAGATACAAGGTGAGGCCCAGGGGGACTCACAAGGTGTAGCCAGTCCATGATCCAAGAGGTATTGCACCTCAGCACGCATGACTTCCTTCTTGCTCGGGCTGATTCGGTAGAAGGGTTGACGAATCGGCCGGGTGTCGGGGAGCAGTTGGATGTCGTGCTGGGTAACATTACACTCTTGGGGATCATCTCTGAACAACTCTTGATGTTCTCTGAAGATCTTGACGAGAGGTGCACTATGATTATCCTGAAAGTATTTGGGAAGATCATTAAGGATTTCGGAATTAGAAAGCGCTGACTCCTTGTCAGTGCTTTCGGGAGGAGAAGCTGGGAAGGTCTCACTGTGGATGTAGGGTTCTGTGAATGTGGAATAATTAGTCAAGACAGTGGGAGAGTACCATTATATTGCTTCAGGAGGTTGACGTGGCACAGCTGGGTCTTCCGCCGCCTATCTGGAGTCTCTATCACATAATTATTATTATTCCTGCACTCTTTGACGCAGTAGGGTCCTGAAAATCTGTTTTGTAAAGGTGAACCTGGGATAGGGAAATAAGCAAGGACGAAGTCTCCCGGCTTGAATTTTCTTACTTTGCTGGTCTGGTCGTAATGAGTCTTCATTCTCACCTGGGCTTTCAATAGATTATCATGGGCAAAGCGGTGGACTCTCTCTAGAATGTGCTGAAGGTTTTGAAGAAACTGGGGCACATTCTGATGCTCACTGAAGGTGGCATCTCTGAGAGAGTCTTTGAAAGCCTTAAGGGGAGTACGGCACTTACGGCCGTAGAGCATCTCATAAGGAGATACTCCTAGGGACTCATTGGGGAGACTTCTGAAAATACACATTATTAGGTCAATCTGCTTATCCCAATCCTTTGAGGTTTCACTACAAAACTTTTTCAAGAGTGCTTTGATGGTCTGATGACTACGTTCAAGAGAACCCTGTGAAGCAGGATGATAGGGGCTGGACAATACCTGTTTGATGTTGAACTCCTCCAGTGTCCTTTTGAAGAGATCACTGGTGAAGTTGGTGCCACAGTCACTTTGAATCTCCCTGGGAAATCCGTATTGAGTGAAGATCTTCAATAGATGTTTGATAACCGTAGCAGCCGTGATGTTCTTCACTGGAACTGCTATGGGAAATCTGGTGGTAGGACACAGGATGGTTAGGATGTAGGCGTTACCTGAACTGGTCCGAGGTAAAGGACCGACACAGTCTATTATGAGTCTGTGGAAAGGTTCCGCAGGCACCTGTATGGGAATCAGTGGTGCTCTGGGAATGGAGACGTTCGGTTTGCCTGCCATCTGACATGTATGACACTGTTTTACGTACTGTTTGACGTTATTTACCATACCTGGCCAGTAGTAGTCTTGACGAATCCCATGGTAAGTCTTGTTGAAGCCGTAGTGGGAGAATGCTCCATGGGCCAGGTGTAGAATAGTGGGCCGCAGGCTGGTGGGAATCACAAGTTGTTCGATGTTGGCCCAATCGTCCTCCTCCTTCAGTTTACTGGGTCTATATCTGCGGTAGAGCAAGTCGTTCTCTAGGAAGAACCCAGGAATACTGTCGGGTTGAGTCTCAGCCTGGAAAAACAATGGTGTTAGTAAGATCTTCCCTCTGCAACTTACGGAACTCCAACTTGGTCAGATGCGGGGGTAGTTTCTGAGGGTCTTGAGGGACAGCGGTGCAGTAGAGTCAGCTGGCTGTGGACGTGCGGCTTGTGCACGGGTGGTCACGAGAACCGGAGGAGAAACTTCATCACTCTCTTGAACCTCTGCTGGAACATACTCGAGAATAGGATTTATTGGCACAGAGTTACACACCTGGGGTTTGTCCATGACGATCAGGTTGGTCGGTTGCAGGTCTTCTGCCAAGTCGTTGCCTAGGAGAAGTTGCACTCCAGGCATGGGAAAAGGCTTTTCCCTGACGGCGACTTGGACTTCCCCGTTCACGTAGGGACAATCCAGGTGGACTCTGGCGAGAGGGTATGGAGTAGTAGCAGTGAGGTCAGTGATGAAGACCGTTTCCCCGGTGTAGACTATGTTGGGCACAGCCGACTTCAAGATGATCGATTGTAGAGCCGCTGTGTCCCTCAAGATCTTCAATTTGAAACGTCCCTCCGGATTTGAACCGTTGGCAGAGACAGTTCCAGTATACAGGTGGTTACTGAAAAGAGAAAGATCATTAACATCAACACCAACATTCATCACAGGCTTACCGGACTTAGGAGGAGTTGGTTTGGGTCGTTGTTGGTCAGTGGTTCCCTTGTATTGAGACTTACCACACTTGTCTATGGTATGTCCATAGAGTCTACAATACTTGCAGTACAGTTGTGAACCAGCTTGATCGGGGCTCACCTTCTCGTAACTGTACCACGACTTCTTACTGGAGGATGGTTCAGGTGTCAGCCGGTGGATGAGGCTGTAAGTGTCAGCCGACTTAGCACACTTCAGGTAGTCGGTTTCTTCTTTATCTGCTAAGTAGAGGCGGACAGGAGGCGGCACACGTCTCAAGAATTCTTCAACAAGCATCAGGTTGACGAGTTCTGTAAAAGTAGAGACATGTGCTGCTTCCAGCCATTTCATGAAATACCTCCGTTTCGTGTTAGCAAACTCAAGGAAGGTAGTGGTACTTGCCTTCAGGTGGTCACGGAATTTCCTTCTATAACTTTCAGTAGAGAGGAGGTAGGCGTCCAACACTGCTTGTTTCAGAGTGTAGTAGTCATTCTCAGACGCCAAAGTACTGAGTGTGACTGCAGCTCTACCTGTAAGATGGACTCTGAGAAGTGTGGCCCATTGGTCGACAGGCCAACTGAGTTGATTAGCAAGGGTTTCAAAGGTGGTAAAGAACACATCAACTTCTGCTTCTACAAAGGATGGCATTAACTTACTTGCATGTGATATATTAAAACTGACGGGAAGATTGGCAGTAGCTTGCTGGCGTTGGGTGAAGTGTGAAGTTTCCAAGGAGATTTCGCGTTGACGACACTCTAGAGCCAGAGTCGCTTGTTGCTTGTCATGTTCGCGTTGTATTTCCAACTCGCGTTGTTTGGTTTCAAGCTGTACTCTTTCACGTTCACGGAGTAATGCGACCTCGCGTTCGTGTTCTTCTCTCCTCAAAGCAGCTTCACGTTCTCTGAGGGTGATTTCTCGTTCTTGTTCTTCTCTCCTCAAAGCAGCTTCGCGTTCTTGTTCGTCTCTCCTCAAAGCGGCTTCGCGTTCGTGTTCTTCCCTTCGTATGGCAGCTGCTTCTCTTTGCTGCTCACGTTCAATCTTAGCCAGCTCTAGTTTAAGTTTCATCGTAGCCAAGTCAGTTTTCTCTGCAATATAGTAAGTTTCATGAGTTTCAGAGTCTATCTTACCTTGCTCTAAATAGTAATCCAGCAACAGGTTGTGTAGGTCATTTTTGTTGGCTTGGTAGGGAACTTCTAGTTGATACTCATGTGCAAGAGTTTGTAGTTCAGTCCTCTTGGCACGACTCAAAGTCCCTATTTCACCTGCTGGATTTGCACGGAAAGTTTGGAGACGAAACATGGTGAAATTAGCAAATAAAGGTACACGAATGTTCAATAATGAAATGTCAGAAACAGGACAACGTGGCAACTGGTACCTATCCTGTGTGATCTTTAACAATTAACGTTAAGTGAAAGATATTAAATGATTAAATGAAATCAAGGGCGCAGGAAATCTTGTACCCGGTACTCATGTAAGAGAATAAGGGCAAGAAAATCCTACTAACAAATGAAACAAAGTTTCGAAAACAAATGAAACAGTTAAATGCTTCAAAAGTAAAATTGGTAGTCCAAGGATGTAGGCATACCTTGCCAAGTCTCTATAGGACATAAAGCAAGTTTTTCCCACTGAATTTAATATGATACTTACAGAATTAGCGAACTTTTGTGCTCTGAAAAAATAAGCTAATTCCCTACCGTTGTATGTATCATCATCTCTGACTGACGTGTAGGGGTGCGAGGTGTCAACTGGTGACGAGAACTGCTGCTGAGGTCCCAATTCAGCAACTAAAGTTCGAGCTAGAGGAACTATGGCCCTCTTTGTCCTCCTACAGTCAGATTGCAGAAGATTGGGTACTCTTGACCCGGGGCAGACCACAGTACCAGGGTACCAATATGATGATCTGTCAGAATGAGAAATATTCAAGGGACATAGATGGTAAATACGAGTAATAACATGGAGGGAGAGATGACCAATTAAGAGTATGACTGCGGCCTACAGTCACCACGTAATCCAAAGTTGTCTCACCTTCACTATATGTTACTCTCGTAATGCACAATACACCGCACCTTATAAAAATGAAATTGAATGAAAAATAGTAAAGCTACGTTAACAAAGTTAAATACGCTTACCATAAATTACCACTTGGCACCAGTACCTGAGTGAAGCTCCCGGACAGGCCCCCATATAACTTGTGACGGTAACGCGTTGGTGTTCGGCTGTTTAAGGCTAGGGGTATGGCCTCGTCACAGTTATAAAAAAAAATAGAAAAACTGGAACTTCGTCTGTGGTAAGGTAAGGAGAAGACACACAAAACACAAGTAAAACTTTAACAATGAAATTTTAATTACGTTAAATAAATCAAAACATGAAAATATGGACAAACAAATTCTTATAATAAAATCAATGAATCAAAATAATAAGAATACTTAAATGACACAATGAAAGTTACGTTAAGGCAAAATAATAAGAAGTGCAACACAAAAGTTAAGTGGGAGGTGCTGGAATATTGGCTTAAAGCCACCACCTCTCTCAGTACACGCTAACGTCTAGCTGGGAGGAGTGCTGGCTACGAAAGCACGGAACATTCTGAGGACTGATGTTGGGGCGACCCCAGACATCAGGTAGTATTGGGGGCGAGTGCAGGTGCAGCCAGACCGGCGACCAATCAGCGGAGCCGTAGCGATCAACGGGTAGTTTGGTGGTTGGAGTTCGAACAGGTGGCTGGTTGCATACGTTTCTGCTCACCCTGGCAAGCCTTGCTGGTGCTGGTGTTGTTGTTGGACATTTCTTCCATAGTCTTTTTATATAATTGTGAAGACGTAATTTTGGAGGGAAGAGCAGGCTCAATCTCTTGAAGGAGATTATCGTCACACAACATATGCCAGGTACTGGACGCTGCAGTGAGTCGCATTTTGCATAAACTCCCCTGCAGTTTTCAAAATATCCCAAATATCCCAATTTCGAGGCCTGAGCCATTTTTTGGAGCCAAATTCTGGCTCTCTGCACGTATTTGCAGTTTGAAATTGCGAATTTTTTATACCCAACATATGCCAAGAACTGAAAGCGGCGTTTGGACACATTTGTCCCAATCCCTCCTGCCGTTTTCAAAATATATCAAACATCCCAACTTCGAGCCCTGAACCATATTTTAGAGCCAAATTCAGGCTCTCTGCACGTATTCGCAGTTTGAAATTACGACTTTTTATACCCAACAAATGCCAAGTACTGAAAGCTGCAGTGAGTAACATTTTGCACAAACTCCCCTGCAGTTTTCAAAATATCCCAAATATCCCAATTTCGAAGCCTGAGCCATATTTTGAAGCAAAATTTTGGCTCTCTGTACGTATTCGCAGTTTGATATTATGACTTTTTTATACCCAACAAATGCCAAGTACTGAAAGCGGCGTTTGGGCACATTTGTCCCAATCCCCCCTGCAATTTTCAAAATATCCCGAATATCCCAATTTCGATCCCTGAGCCATATTTTGGAGCCAAATTCTGGCTCTCTGCACGTATTCGCAGTTTGAAATTACGACTTTTTATACCCAACATATGCGAAGTACTGAAAGCGGCGTTTGGTCACATTTGTCCCAAACCTCATTGCATTTTTAAAAATATCCCAAACATCCCAATTTCGAGGCCTGAGCCATATTTTGGAGCCAAATTCTGGCTTTCTGCACGTATTCGCAGTTTAATATTACGACTTTTTATACCCATCATATGCCAAGTACTGAAAGAGGTAGTGAGTCACATTTTGTACAAACTCCCCTGCAGTTTTCAAAATATCCCAAATCAACCAATTTCGAGGCTTGAGCCTTATTTTGGAGCCAAATTCAGGCTGTCTGCACGTATTCGCAGTTTGAAATTACGACTTTTTATACGGAACATATGACAAGTACTGAGAGCGGCGTTTGGTCACATTTGTCCCAATCCCCCGTTCAGTTTTCAAAATATCCCAAACACCCCAATTTAGAGGCCTGAGCCAAATTCTGGCTCTATGCACGTATTCGCAGTTTGAAATTTTGACTTTTTATACCCAACATATGTCAAGTCCTGAAAGAGGCAATGAGTCACATTTTGCACAAACTCCCCTGCAGTTTTTGAAATATGACAAATATCCCAAGTTCGAGGCCTGAACCATATTTTGGAGCCAAATTCTGGCTCTCTGCACGTATTCGCAGTTTGAAATTGCGACTTTTTTATACCCAACATATGCGAAGTACTGAAAGCGGCGTTTGGCCACATTTTGCACAAACTCCCCTGCAGTTTTCAAAATATCTCAAACATCCCAATATCGAGGCCTGAGCCATATTTTGGAGCCAAATTCTGGATCTCAGCACGTATTCGCAGTTTGAAATTACGACTGTTTATACTCAACATATGCCAAGTACTGAAAGCGGCGTTTGGTCAAATTTGTCCCAAACCTCCCTCCAGTTTTCAAAATATCCAAAACATCTCAATTTCGAGGCCTGAGCCATATTTTGGAGCCATATTCTGGATCTCTGCACGTATTCGCAGTTTGAAATTACGACTTTTTATACCCGACATATGGGAAGTAATGAAAGCAGCGTTTGGTCACATTTGTCCCAAACCTTCATGCAGTTTTCAAAATATCCCAAATATCCCAATTTCGAGGCCTGAGTCATATTTTGGAGCCAAATTCTGGCTCTCTGCACGTATTTGCAGTTTGAAATTACGACTGTTTATACCCAACATATGCCAAGTACTGAAAGCGGCGTTTGGTCACATTTGTCCCAAACCTCCCTGCAGTTTTCAATATATCCCAAACATTCCAATTTCGAGGCCTGAGGCATATTTTGGAGCCAAATTCTGGCCCTCTGCACGTATTCGCAGTTTGAAATCACCAATTTTTATACCCAACATATGCCAAGTACTGAAATCGGCGTTTGGTGACATTTGTCCCAAACCTCCCTCCAGTTTTCAAAATATCCAAAACATCTCAATTTCAAGGCCTGAGCCATATTTTGGAGCCAAATTCTGGCTCTATGCACGTATTCGCAGTTTGAAATTACGAGTGTTTATACCCAACATATGGGAATTACTAAATGCGGCGTTTGGTCACATTTGTCCCAAACCTCACTGCAGTTTTCAAAATATCCCAAATATCCCAATTTCGAGGCCTGAGCCATATTTTGGAGCCAAATTCTGGCTCTCTGCACGTTTTCGCAGTTTGAAATTGCGACTTTTTTATACCCAACATATGTCAAGTACTGAAAGCGGCGTTTGGTCATATTTATCCCAAACTCCCCTGCAGTTTTCAAAATATCCCAAACTTCCCAATTTCGAGGCCTGAGCCATATTATGGAGCCAAATTCTGGCTCTCTGCATGTATTCGCAGTTTGAAATTGCGACTTTTTTATACCAACATATGCCAAGTACTGAAAGCGGCGTTTGGTCACATTTGTCCCAAACCTCCCTGCAGTTTTCAAAATATCCCAAACATCCCAATTTCGAGGCCTGAGCCATAATTTGGAGCCAAATTCTGGCTCTATGCACGTGTTCGCAGTTTGATATTACGAATTTTTATACCCAACATATGCCAAGTCCTGAAAGTGGCAGTGAGTCACATTTTGCACAAACTCCCCCTGCAGTTTTCGAAATATCCCAAATATCCCAATTTCGAGGCCTGAGCCATATTTTGGAGCCAAATTTTGGATCTCTGCACTTATTCGCAGCTTGAAATTGCGAATTTTATATACCCAACATATGCCAAGTACTGAAAGTGGCAGTGAGTCACATTTTGCCCAAACTCCCCTCCAGTTTTCAAAATAACGCAAATATCCCAACTTCGAGGCCTGAGCCATATTTTGGAGCCAAATTTTGGCTCTCTGCACGTATTCGCAGTTTGAAATTACATCTTTTTATACCCAACATATGCCAAGTACTGAAACGGCGTTTGGTCACATTTGTCCTAAACCTCCCTGCAGTTTTCAAAATATCCCAAACATCCCAATTTCGAGGCCTGAGCCATATTTTGGAGCCAAATTCTAGCTCTCTACACGTATTCGCAGTTTGATATTACGACTTTTTATACCCAACATATGCCAAGTCCTGAATGCGGCAGTGAGTCACATTTTGCACAAATTCCCCTGCAGTTTTCGATATATCCCAATTTCGAGGCCTGAGCCATATTTTGGAGCCGAATTCTGGCTCTCTGCATGTATTCGCAGTTTGATATTACGACTTTTTATACCCAACATATGCCAAGTTCTGAAAATGGCAGTGATTCACATTTTGCAGAAACTCCCCTGCAGTTTTCAAAATATCCCAAACATCCCAATTTCGAGGCATGAGCAATATTTTGGAGCCAAATTCTGGCTCTCTGCACGTATTCGCAGTTTGAAATTACGACTTTTTATGCCCAACATATGCCAAGTACTGAAAGCGGCAGTGAGTCACATTTGTCCCCAACCTTCCTGCAGTTTTCAAAATATCCCAAATATCCCAATTTCGAGCCTGAGCCATATTTTAGAGCCAAATTCAGGTTTTCTGCACGTATTCGCAGTTTGAAATTACGACTTTTTATACCCACCATATGCCAAGTTCTAAAAACGGCAGTGAGTCACATTTTGCACAAACTCCCCTGCAGTTTTCAAAATATCCCAAATATCCCAATTTCGAGGCCTGAGCCATATTATGGAGGCAAATTCAGGCTCTCTGCACGTATTTGCAGTTTGAAATTATGACTTTTTATACCCAACATATGCCAAGTACTGAAAGCGGCGTTTGGTCACATTTGTCCCAAACATCCCTGCAGTTTTCAAAATATGCCCAACATCCCAATTTCGAGGCCTGAGGCATATTTTGGAGCCAAATTCTGGCTCTCTGCACGTATTCGCAGTTTGATATTACGACTTTTTATACCCAACATATGCCAAGTCCTGAATGCAGAAGAGAGTCACATTTTGCACAAATTCCCCTGCAGTTTTCGAAATATCCCAAATATCCCAATTTCGAGGCCTGAGCCATATTTTGGAGCCAAATTCTGGCTCTCTGCACGTATTCGCAGTTTGAAATTACATCTTTTTATACCCAACATATGCCAAGTACTGAAACGGCGTTTGGTCACATTTGTCCTAAACCTCCCTGCAGTTTTCAAAATATCCCAAACATCCCAATTTCGAGGCCTGAGCCATATTTTGGAGCCAAATTCTGGCTCTCTACACGTATTCGCAGTTTGATATTACGACTTTTTATACCCAACATATGCCAAGTCCTGAATGCGGCAGTGAGTCACATTTTGCACAAATTCCCCTGCAGTTTTCGATATATCCCAAATATCCCAATTTCGAGGCCTGAGCCATATTTTGGAGCCAAATTCTGGCTCTCTGCATGTATTCGCAGTTTGATATTACGACTTTTTATACCCAACATATGCCAAGTACTGAAAATGGCAGTGATTCACATTTTGCAGAAACTCCCCTGCAGTTTTCAAAATATCCCAAACATCCCAATTTCGAGGCATGAGCAATATTTTGGAGCCAAATTCTGGCTCTCTGCACGTATTCGCAGTTTGAAATTACGACTTTTTATGCCCAACATATGCCAAGTACTGAAAGCGGCAGTGAGTCACATTTGTCCCCAACCTTCCTGCAGTTTTCAAAATATCCCAAATATCCCAATTTCGAGCCTGAGCCATATTTTAGAGCCAAATTCAGGTTCTCTGCACGTATTCGCAGTTTGAAATTACGACTTTTTATACCCAACATATGCCAAGTTCTAAAAACGGCAGTGAGTCACATTTTGCACAAACTCCCCTGCAGTTTTCAAAATATCCCAAATATCCCAATTTCGAGGCCTGAGCCATATTATGGAGCCAAATTCAGGCTCTCTGCACGTATTTGCAGTTTGAAATTATGACTTTTTATACCCAACATATGCCAAGTACTGAAAGCGGCGTTTGGTCACATTTGTCCCAAACAACCCTGCAGTTTTCAAAATATGCCCAACATCCCAATTTCGAGGCCTGAGGCATATTTTGGAGCCAAATTCTGGCTCTCTGCACGTATTCGCAGTTTGATATTACGACTTTTTATACCCAACATATGCCAAGTCCTGAATGCAGAAAAGAGTCACATTTTGCACAAATTCCCCTGCAGTTTTCGAAATATCCCAAATATCCCAATTTCGAGGCCTGAGCCATATTTTGGAGCCAAATTCTGGCTCTCTGCACGTATTCGCAGTTTGAAATTACATCTTTTTATACCCAACATATGCCAAGTACTGAAACGGCGTTTGGTCACATTTGTCCTAAACCTCCCTGCAGTTTTCAAAATATCCCAAACATCCCAATTTCGAGGCCTGAGCCATATTTTGGAGCCAAATTCTGGCTCTCTACACGTATTCGCAGTTTGATATTACGACTTTTTATACCCAACATATGCCAAGTCCTGAATGCGGCAGTGAGTCACATTTTGCACAAATTCCCCTGCAGTTTTCGATATATCCCAAATATCCCAATTTCGAGGCCTGAGCCATATTTTGGAGCCAAATTCTGGTTCTCTGCATGTATTCGCAGTTTGATATTACGACTTTTTATACCCAACATATGCCAAGTACTGAAAATGGCAGTGATTCACATTTTGCAGAAACTCCCCTGCAGTTTTCAAAATATCCCAAACATCCCAATTTCGAGGCATGAGCAATATTTTGGAGCCAAATTCTGGCTCTCTGCACGTATTCGCAGTTTGAAATTACGACTTTTTATGCCCAACATATGCCAAGTACTGAAAGCGGCAGTGAGTCACATTTGTCCCCAACCTTCCTGCAGTTTTCAAAATATCCCAAATATCCCAATTTCGAGCCTGAGCCATATTTTAGAGCCAAATTCAGGTTCTCTGCACGTATTCGCAGTTTGAAATTACGACTTTTTATACCCAACATATGCCAAGTTCTAAAAACGGCAGTGAGTCACATTTTGCACAAACTCCCCTGCAGTTTTCAAAATATCCCAAATATCCCAATTTCGAGGCCTGAGCCATATTATGGAGCCAAATTCAGGCTCTCTGCACGTATTTGCAGTTTGAAATTATGACTTTTTATACCCAACATATGCCAAGTACTGAAAGCGGCGTTTGGTCACATTTGTCCCAAACATATCTGCAGTTTTCAAAATATGCCCAACATCCCAATTTCGAGGCCTGAGGCATATTTTGGAGCCAAATTCTGGCTCTCTGCACGTATTCGCAGTTTGATATTACGACTTTTTATACCCAACATATGCCAAGTCCTGAATGCAGAAGTGAGTCACATTTTGCACAAATTCCCCTGCAGTTTTCGAAATATCCGAAATATCCCAATTTCGAGGCCTGAGCCATATTTTGGAGCCAAATTCTGGCTCTCTGCACGTATTCGCAGTTTGAAATTACCAATTTTTATACCCAACATATGCCAACTACTGAAAGCGGCGTTTGGTCACATTTGTCCCAAACTCCCTGCAGTTTTCAAAATATCCCAAACATCCCAATTTCGAGGCCTGAGCCATAATTTGGAGCCAAATTCTGACTCTCTGTAACGTTTTCGCAGTTTGAAATTGCGACTTTTTTATACCAACATATGCCAAGTACTGAAAGCGGCGTTTGGTCACATTTGTCCCAAACTCCCTGCAGTTTTCAAAATATCCCAAACATCAAAATTTCGAGGCCTGAGCCATAATTTGGAGCCAAATTCTGGCTCTATGCACGTGTTCGCAGCTTGAAATTGCGACTTTTTTATACCCAACATATGCCAAGTACTGAAAGCGGCAGTGAGTCACATTTTGCCCAAACTCCCCTCCAGTTTTCAAAATAACGCAAATATCCCAACTTCGAGGCCTGAGCCATATTTTGGAGCCAAATTCTGGCTCTCTGCACGTATTCGCAGTTTGATATTACGACTTTTTATACCCAACATATGCCAAGTCCTGAATGCAGCAGTGAGTCACATTTTGCACAAATTCCCCTGCAGTTTTCGAAATATCCAAAATATCCCAATTTCGAGGCCTGAGCCATATTTTGGAACCAAATTCTGGCTCTCTGCACGTATTCGCAGTTTGAAATTACGACTCTTTTATACCCAACATATGCGAAGTACTGAAAGCGGGGTTTGGTCACATTTGTCCCAAACCTTCCTGCAGTTTTCAAAATATCCCAAAAATCCCAATATCGAGGCCTGAGCCATATTTTCGACCCAAATTCTGGCTCTCTGCACGTATTCGCAGTTTGAAATTACGAATTTTTTATACCCAACATATGGCAAGTACTGAAAGCGGCGTTTGGTCACATTTGTCCCAAACCTCCCTGCAGTTTCAAAATATCCCAAATATCCCAATTTCGAGGCCTGAGCCATATTTTGGAGCAAAATTCAGGCTCTCTGCATGTATTCGAAGTTTGAAATTGCGACTTTTTTATACCCAACATATGCCAAGTGATGGAAGCGGCGTTTGATCACATTTGTCCCAATCCCCTCTGCAGTTTTCAAAATATCCCAAACATCCCAATATCGAGGCCTGAGCCATATTTTGGAGCCAAATTCTGGCTCTCTGCACGTATTCTCAGGTTGAAATTTCGACTTGTTATACCCAACATATGCCATGTAATGATATCGGCAATGAATCACATTTTGCACAAACTCCCCTGCATTTTACTAAATATCCCAAACATCCCAATTTCGAGGCCTGAGCCATATTTTTGAGCCAAATTCAGGCTCTCTGCACGTGTTCGCAGTTTGAACTTATGACTTTTATACCCAACATATGCCAGGTACTGAAAGCGACGTTTAGTCACATTTGTCCCAAACCTCCCTGCAATTTTCAAAATAACCCAATCACCCCAATTTCGAGGCCTGAGCCATATTTTAGAGCCAAATTCTGGCTCTCAGCACGTATTCGCAGATTGATATTATGACTTTTCATACCCAACATATGCCAAGTACTGAAAGCGGCAGTGAGTCACATTTTGCACAAACTCCCCTGCAATTTTCAAAATAATCCAAACATCCCAATTTCGAGGGCTGAGCCATATTTTGGAGCCAAATTTTGGCTCTCTGCACGTATTCGCAGTTTGAAATTACGAATTTTTTATACCCAACATATGCGAAGTACTGAAAGCGGCGTTTGGTCACATTTGTCCCAAACCTCCCTGCAGTTTTCAAAATATTCCAAACATCCCAATTTCGAGGTCTTAGCCATATTTTGGAACCAAATTCAGGCTCGCTGCACGTATTTGCAGTTTGAAATTACGACTTTTCATACCCAACATATGACAAGTACTGAAAGCAGCGTTTGGTCACATTTGTCACAAACCCCCCTGCAGTTTTGAAAATATCCCAAATATCCCAATTTCGAGGCCTGAGCCATATTTTGGAGCCAAATTCTGGCTCTCTGCACGTATTCGCAGTTTGAAATTACAAATTTTCATACCCAACATATGCCAAGTACTGAAAGCAGCGTTTGGTCACATTTGTCCCAAACCCCCCTGCAGTTTTCAAAATATCCTAAGCATACCAATTTCGAGGCCTGAGCCATATTTTGGAGCCTAATTCAGGCTCTCTGCACGTATTCGCAGTTTGAAATTACGATTTTTTATACCCAACATATGCCAAGTACTGAAAACGGCGTTTATTCACATTTGTCCCAAACCTCCCTGCAATTTTCAAAATATTCCAAACATCCCAATTTCGATGCCAGAGCCATATTTTGGAGCCAAATTCTTGCTCTCTGTACGTATTCGCAGTTTGATATTACGAATTTTTATACCCAACATATGCCAAGTCCTGAATGCAGCAGTGAGTCACATTTTGCACAAATTCCCCTGCAGTTTTCGAAATATCCAAAATATCCCAATTTCGAGGCCTGAGCCATATTTTGGAACCAAATTCTGGCTCTCTGCACGTATTCGCAGTTTGAAATTACGACTTTTTTATACCCAACATATGCGAAGTACTGAAAGGGGCGTTTGGTCACATTTGTCCCAAACCTTCCTGCAGTTTTCAAAATATCCCAAATATCCCAATATCGAGGCCTGAGCCATATTTTGGACCCAAATTCTGGCTCTCTGCACGTATTCGCAGTTTGAAATTACGACTTTTATACCCAACATATGCCAGGTACTGAAAGCGACGTTTAGTCATATTTGTCCCAAACTCCCCTGCAGTCTTCAAAATATCCCAAACATCCCAATTTCGAGACGTGAGCCATATTTTGGAGCAAATTCTGTCTCTCTGCACGTATTTGCAGTTTGATATAACGATTTTGATACCCAACATATGCCA